>NW_015176128.1:33076-44196 GCF_001447785.1 Gekko japonicus | reverse complement strand
AAGCATGAATAAATGTTTAGTGTGTGTTGTTGTTCAGAATTGTCAGGCCCCGTCTCTACTCCCGGTGGACCCCCACTGGTAGCCATGGCCTCACCCCTCTTGGTGGCGGTCCTGGAGGCCAAGGTGTCCTCAAAGGGGGGGTAGGAGTCTCAGATAGAAGGGGGTGAGGTTAACAGCACCCTGGGTGTCCCTCTGTCCCAGCTAATGCCATATTCCTCCAGCCTTGCTCACTTGCCTCTGCTCCGGCCTCAGCTCCCAGTCATTGCTGCTGCTCCTCCCCGACTCCCTTGCTTCCCCCTCTTTTATAGCCCAGCCCTGCTCCCAGGACTGCCTTTCCCCACGCAGGCTCCTCCCCTCACCTAAGCTCTGCCACTTCTAATAAGTCTGGATGTTCTCTCGGTGTTCTGGGCATGGCTGACTCCCTTGCTTCCCCCTCTTTTATAGCCCAGCCCTGCTCCCAGGACTGCCTTTCCCCACGCAGGTTCCTCCCCTCACCTAAGCTCTACCACTTCTAATAAGCCTGGATGTTCTCTCGGTGTTCTAGGCATGGCTGCAATCCTCCTTTGTGACTCCCTGCTGCTCGTGCTGCGCCGGATCAGGCCTCCACCCTGGCACCCCTGAGAGGCTCATGGACATGGGAATGGGACCGCCGTGACTGGCTCTTTGTTGCTGTCAGGTCAGTGGTGACTTCCAGGCCTCCCCCTGCCTGGTGGCTCATGGCAGCGGCTCCTCAGGTTGTAGTTGGCCTCCTCCTTGCACCGGTGAGTGTAGCATCAGCATGGTGGTTGGAAGGCAACGAGGTCCCAGCAGCCCAAGGCCAGGATACTCCCCTCCCCTTGAGCCATCAGCAGCAGGATCTTCTTCAAAGAGACAGGACGGGTAGTCTGCCACTCGGTGCTTTGTGCCCATTTGGTATCGAACTGAAAAGCGAAAAGGTAAGACGGAGAGGTACCATTGGTGGATCCTGGGGTTAGAGTCTTTCATCCGTGTGAGCCATAAAAGTGGGGCATGTTCGATGACCAACTGGAAGGGGTTGTTTGTTAGGTAATATTGCAGAGCCCCCACTGCTCACTTGACGGCTAGGGCTTCTTTCTCTACTGTGGAGTATTTCTGTTCGGCTGGCCATCTTACCCGGGGGTGTGGGGATGTGATGGGATGTAAGGTGTGTACAGCTGGGGATGGGGGAGAAGACCTCAGGGCAGTCTTGCAGGACCTGCTGGAAGTCTGCCTTCTGAGCCTCTGAGAGGGCATTATTGAGAATGGGCTCTGTTGACTGCTCCGGGTCACTACACCAGGGTAAGGTTCCATCCTGCAACTCCCTGAGATCATTGGCCAAATTGTTTTCCATGGCTGGTGGCCCACCATGCCTTAAGATCATTCACATGTATGTATTTGCGTTGCTGGGGGTGGGGGCCACACTGGATTTCATAAGAGAGGGGCCCCAGGACCTTGGTCACAGGGTACGGCCCTTGCCAGGGGTCCCCCTGAGTGAGAGCCATTACCACCCGAGAGACCAAAACCCGGTCCCTTACCTGGAAGGTGCACAGGTAGGTCCCTATGTCATACCGCCTTTTTGGGGTGATTTGTGCCTTCTCGAGGTTGGCTCGTTTTTCTTGCCTGACTGCCATCAGCCGCTCCTGCAATTTCTGAACATACTCACATGGGTCCCCTTTGGAGGGGTTGATGTCATCCGCCCCTTGCCCCTCCATTACCCTCCATTACCCACAAAAAAACCTTGTGGTTGCCATCCATAGAGTAGCTCAAATGGGGGAAAGCCTGTGGAAACCTGGAGGGTCTCACGGAGGTCGAAAATCTGAGGGGCGACATAGAGGTCTCACATGTTTGGACACTTGTGCACAATTTTCTACAGCATGGTTTTTAAGGTCTGGTTTCGGCGCTCCACCAGCCCATCTGTCTGTGGGTGGTGGACAGAGGTGAATATCTGTCGGATCTGGAGAGTCCGGCAGACCTGCTTCATGAGGCGCACTGTCAATGGCAAACTGCAGTCGGTGAGTATCTCCTGGGGTAGGCCCACCATGACAAAATATTGCATGAGCACCTGGGCTACCCCTGCACTCTTCATGCTTGGAAGGGAAAGGTTCTTTACCCCTTGGTGCCCAGCACAGGGGTGGTCATGGGCCGCTTGCAAGACCTCCTGGAGGTTCATGCGGGGGACTATTAATAGCCTGTAGGTTGCCAACCAGCCTTTCACCTTCCAGACACCCCCTCCCAGATGATGCGGGGCAGCCAGCAACTCCACCTATCATCAACCATCCACCAGTCCTCCAGGGCTTCATCCTGTCCCTGTGCTATGCTGAACTGGGGGTTCTGCAGCCATTTTAAGATATTAGGGATCCAGTTTTATATGTAATTGTGATGGCCAATGGCCACATGCAATAAACTTTATTCTGATTGATTCTAGAACATATATTTTTCAACTGCGTATACCATAGGGTGATTCGTATGGAGACTATTAGCCCACTGTTAGAAAGGTTTCCTGGCAGATCAAATTAAATTAAACTTGATTACCTCCTGTCTGACAGGAACCATCAAACAACAAGACAGGTGGCTAGATTTTGTGCCCAGGTTTACAAGGAACGTAAAATGCATGGCAATTAGGTTTTTTTAAATATTTTATCTAAATTATATATGAGTTTTATTTTATCTCTATGTTATAGTCACAGATTTTAAAATTAAGTATGCCACTGTTGGTTTTATCCCATATTTCTTATTTGAATGTTTTTATGTAAAATGATTGAGTGTGCTGGTTGTTGACTGTAACAATAATTTTGATATGATTTAATATTAAATAATCCAGGTTTGTCTCACAGAACTCAAACAACAAACCCAGAGCTGATAATACTAAACCAACTTCATATCTCTTTTGAGATGTGATCAAAAAATTCAGAAGGAAAAACTTTCTGATCAACTGACCAGTAGCTAGAAATACAGAGCATTGCACATGGGGATTCTCATGCTGGGACATCATGTTTCATATTTTCATATACCCTTCTTGACTGCTGAGGTTTTATGTAGAAGCAGAAGTGATTTATTTAGATTATTGCAGCCATGTTACAGCCTAATACAATAATCCCAGTGCCAGATGTTCCCAACACTCTCTTGAACTATACATTCGATGGTTTAATAGCAACACAGTAACAGGAGTGTTATTATTCAAGCCCCAGGCAAGTATCATAGAATTTGCCAGCTGTTAAAATGCCTGCCTTGGCCTGTGCTACAGGAACTGATGTTTTAATGTGTGTGCAAGTGAACAATGCTTGAGACTGAATTTATATAGTGGGCTTGCAACACGTTAGACGAAATCACTCACACTTTGTTCCTGTGTGAACTTTACTGTTTCTTTAGGGCCATCAGAATATGCTATTGGAGTATCGTCTGCTCATAGTTTTTTAAGTGAGTTTCAGGTGTTGCAAGCTGAGGAAATGGGCAACCTGCTTGGAAGAGTCTGGTGTGTAACTGCTCAGCTAGCCATCATGGCTGATTACTGCTTGTCAGGGTTGCTTGCAAATAACTGTTGTTCTCCAGTTATATTTGTAACTCTTACTTGGGCCTTTAATAAAGTTCACTGCGACTTCATGTTATCTATGTGTAAAGTCACTAACAAAATTATTTGGTGACAAGGATGCAATTTATTAGAATTTGGGGGGAGATAGAGAGCAAAGGGATATTTATAGAAAGTTTCCCAGTTTAATGAAAAATAGGGAGATTTTGAATCCTGTGTTTAAAGGTTAGATCAGTATTTGAAAAGTATGCAGGCGGAGAGTGATTTCAGCTAAGCATACCTTTATTTAGTTCCGAACAAAAGACAACTGACCGGCTCGCAGGCCGGTTTATATTCATTCAGAAAACCCGCCACCAAGCTCACCTAAACACACCCCCTACTCCCGATAGGCTATTTACAGTAACCGAGAGACCCATTGGCCTCCCAGCTTGGGACCTAGCCCTTTCATTGGGCCGGCTAGGATCCTACGGACCCATTGTCTTTAGACTTGAAGCTATTGAGGAATTGTGCCTGGCCAGCCCGGGCAAGTCCGGGCAAGTCAGGCTGAATACATTACAGTATTTTAAAGCAAGTGGCATTGCAGAAGAGGAGAAAAAGAGGGCTGACACTTTTAGGGAAACACCTTACCATGGGGATGCTTTGTTCAGAGTACTCATCCTAGAGGAGCTTCCTGTTACAGTAAAATAATTGGGTCCCTGACCCTGGAAACACAAAATACCCATTTTCTCTCTCAAAATAATGCAGTGCATGCTTGCAGGGTGGCCACTATGTAGTGGATGTGCAGTTCCATCCTTGTCCTTCAAGAAAAATGGAACGTGGTGTCACATGGATTGGCAGAGAATTTTGTTCAGACACTAAGAAGAGTTTTGGACAACAATGATGGTAGAACTATTGCCACATTGCCTGCAAGTTGATGCTTGTTTGTTTTCTTAGACATCTATTCCATATACCATAACAGCAACAAACTTCTGAAGAACTATTTTTAAGGTGCCATTTGCACACACATTTTGATTTGCTTAGATCTGGTAAGGTTACTGACTTTTCCCCATATTGGTCAGAAGGTTTTAGTTTGAATTTACAGGGGAAGAAAGAAGTGAGAACAAAGAATTGTTAAAAGAATATTTGGTCCAGTAACCTTCTTCGCAGAGGTGAATGGGACAGTAACGAAGAGGCGTGTGTATCACATAATGAATAGTCCATTTGTGTCATTTATGACCAGTGTTCCCTCTAAGATGAGTTAGTGTGAGCTAACTCACAGTTTCTTAGCCTCCAGCTCATACATTTTTGTCTTAGCTTAGGAAAGATAGCTCCAGAGCAAACTAATTTCTGGAGAAGCCAAATCGCTCGCTCACAACTTTAATGCCAGTAGCTCACAAAGTAGAATTTTTGCTCATAAGACTCCAAAGCTTAGAGGGAACATTGCTTATGAAACAAAATCCATCACAGGGATTACAACATGGAAAACTAGGAATGTGTTTCTAGAAAAAAAGAATCATAATTTTGGATATGGTATTCTCAGGTAGGACATAACCAGTTCAGGATCTGAACCTGTATGGTTTTTCAGGTTCCAAAGTTTTGGGACTATTATTTTTAATAGGTAATATATCTGAGGCTCTGGGCAGTGCTTTATAAAAATAATGGCATCCAATTTTCCCAGAACATAGTCCTCCCTCTGATCTAAAGCAAATTGAACAAACAGGTTTGATTTTAGAGACCCCCCAAAGTAGGTGTCTCTCCGTGCAGGTGCTCTTTTCTCTACTGTTTGCTATGGGGGAAGGACAGCCCAGCAGAAGTGTGCCAGCTGGTCCCCAGCATTAATCCCCCTCCCATCTGCATTCATTTCATTTTGCTACTCTTAGAGTGATTGACTGATGATATTGCTATTTTTTAAAACCTTTCCGCTGAAAACTCTGGTCATCCTTCCTTGTTGCAGTTGGCTGCTTGGTTCCTTTCACAAAGTGAGGAAAGAAGGAGGGAGGGGGAACTGCAGTGGTGCTATTCTTCTTCTTTTTTGCCATCAAGTCATAGCTGACTTATGGCAACCTTGTAGGGTTTTTCAGGGAAGAGATATTCAAAGGTGCTCTGCCACTTCGTGGATCTGCATCAAGACCCTGGATTTCCTTGGTGGTCTCCCATCCAAATAATAATCAAGGATGACTCTACTTAACTTCCAAGAACGGATGAGATCAGGCTAGCCTGGTCTATCCAAGTCAGGGCACCATTATTCCCTATGGGGCACTTGTGGGGAGGAGTGGCTGTTTTCCAAGCAAACAACATCAGAATTACAGGGGAGCTAGAACCGTTTGTCCACTGAAGATTCCCCTGTTTATAAGCAAACTGGACCAAGGGTTGCTAATTCAATGGTTCCCAGGCCCCGGTCAGACGTGCCGGAAAATGCGTGTGTGGGGGGGGAGCGCGGCTTTTTGCACCGTTGCATTCTGATGCTGCAGTATGTGATCAGACATGATGGCGGCTTCCCCACGGCAAAGAGAACCACGGGGGAGAAAGCCGCGTGCCGGCACAATCACACCCAAGGAGTCCGCATGCAGCCTGTGGCAAACCATTTGCCAGTAGGTCATCCCAGGTACTTTTTAATGCACATCTTCAGTGGGACGCCACGGGTTCACCACGGGTGCGCTACACCTCCCAGATGTTCCAGTGTGATCGCGCCCGGAAAATCCGCGGGACTATCGTGCCTTCAGCGCAGCAAATGCTCCGTGTGAATGGGGGCCCAAACATGTTTCCAGCCACCCTATCTACAGAGGGGCAAAAGTTTGATTTTACAAACCCTTGAAATAGGAGCCTTTCGGTGAAAGCACACTTCACACCATTGATTTCTATTGGGGGAAATGGCACAAGCCACCAGCATTTAAACATTTTCCCCCACATAATACAAACCCTTGAAATAGGAGCCTTTCGGTGCAGGCACACTTCTCACCATTGATTGGGGGAAATGGCACAAGCCACTAGCATTTAAACATTTCCCCCCACATAAACTTCCAAAGATTGACAATAAAACAAATTTGCCTTTCCACAAAAAACCTCTGCATTTTCTATCTTTCCTTGTTGTGATTCATTTTTTACCTTCTACAGAGCAAGGAAGGGTAGCTTTGCATACCCCCCCAGGCTTCACAGAAATTTTACATCTCTGCCCACAACTACTGTTACATGTTAATAAAACACTACACACAAAAATCTTGATATAACTGTGCATACAGTCACATGAAGATTGATAAAATGCTTTAAAATATGCAGATCATATAAATAAATGGAAGAAACTGAAAGCTGTGGCAAACCAAAAGCAATACAAATTTTGTAAATAAAAATGACCAATGGAGGGTGTCTAATGCAAAGATTCCATAGAATAGATAAGTTCAGGTTATTAGGAATTCCAAAATCTGGAAGAATTTTGTATGAGGAAGATTTTGGAAATGTCTCTACAGGTTAGTATCCACCTAACAGGTAGCAGAGCTGGCAGAGAGATGCCAAAGTTGTGCCTGGCTCCTGTGAGTAGGCATGCTCAAGCACATCCCACTGCAGCTCATATCATGCTTGCCACTTGTAAGCAGGGGAGCTGATCATACCCTAATTGTTCTCATGTGTACCTTTCATGAAAAGACGCATACGTATTTATTTTGGATGCTGGTTTTTAATAGAAAAATTAAAAGTAGGGAACGGTCCTCAGTGGTGCAGGTTCAGATGCCTAGAGGAAAAGACACAATGTATTAATTCATTATTAATTGATTATGTTTTCTGAGCCTCCTTTCTCAGTGTGGCAAATATGCATTCTTTTCAACACAAAATCCTAAAGTCAGCATTGAGTTAAGCAGTAATGGGTGGGAGGGTAGAGTAATGCTCTTCTTGCTTCTCATTAGCAAAGTAGCTTATTCTTCGTTCACTTAGGTGTTAGCCTGAAGCAGTACCCCATCTGTTATGGGACACCCCACTGAAATGTGTGCTGCACAGTCTGAAATGCAGCAGGAGCACTTCTTATTTATTTATCTAGAATTATAAAACCACAAGGGGTGATAAACCTGCCCCACAGGCCTTTCTGATAATTAGTTAAAAGCACAATTAAAATAAGCAGAACCAAAAACAGCAGCATACCCACAGAGTTAAATACACTACACGGAATAAGTAAACAAAATACAAACACTGTGCTTAGTGGGACCCCTTTACACATTGTGTGGTGAGGTAGTATAGAGCCATGCAATGATATGTAGTGCTTCATCCTTTCCTGAAACCCACTTGTTCTGGGAGAATGACCTTGGTAACCTGCTACCACTCCTCCAAACTCACTAAGAAGAGAGATTCAGGTGGGTAGCCGTATTGGTTTCAAGCAGCAGAACAACATTTGAGTCCAGTGGCACCTTTGTTGGTCAAACCAGCCCTCAGAGTGATTCCTTTTTGGCTTTAGTGATTTGTCCCAGGTCAGGTAAGGTATAAGCAAGCTAACTATACCCTCATAAAATGTCAGGACTTCAGAGCCAATCTTTAAAATTTCTTGCTGCAACGACCTGAAAGTTTTATTGTCCATAATCTGGGTTGTTGTTGTGGAGAAACCCCAGCCCTTCACTGGACTGGTCACTGGTACTGTTACCCTCCTGGCTGTCCACCACAGTTTACAGTGGCCTGGATGCCCTGGAGTTTGAGGCAACAGGAGCCCTCACCTGTATGCTCCCTCGAAGCTGCCGTCCATGCTGAGCCAAAGGCTGAAGACCAGGCTGAAGACTGCCCTCCCCCACTCAGAAGCCAAAACCTTTATCTGCCTGGCTCTGCCCCTGGGGTGTGTTCATATTTTCCTGCTCTTTTCCCTATAGCTGTTCCCTATGGAGTACCTCCCCCCTCCTAAGGACTACAAGGCTGGCATTCATTTTAAAATACACTGCTGCCTCTGTCTGGCAGCCATTTCGTCACACAGTTTGGATCATTTGTTCACTGTGTTTTTGGTACTGTGCACACATTAGGAATTATGAAATGAGAATGAACAATCTTTCCTCCTGCAAATGACACTTTGGCTTTCCAATTATGTCTCATTTAAATGATCAAGCTATCAATAGTGGATCAATATTAGCCCTATGGAAGTGGTAAAGAAAAACTGATCATATGTATACAGCCTTAGAACCATACATGAAAGCTCCCCTTATATCTACTTATAATTTAAAGCTTACATCAGAAGAGAAGAAGAAGAAGAAGAGATCGGATTTATACCCCGCCCTTCACTACCAAAGGAGTCTCAGAGTGGTTTACAAACTCCTTTCCCTTCCCCTCCCCTCAACAGACACCCTGTGAGGTAGGTGGGGCCGAGAGAGCTCTGAGAGAAACTGCTCTTTTTCAAGAACAGCTGTGCTGGAACTATGGCTTGCCCAAGGTCATCCAGCAGGTGCAAGTGGAGGAGTGGGGAATCAAACCTGGTTCTCCCAGATTAGAGTCCGCGCACTTAACCACTACACCAAACTGGCTCAACACGGCTGAAAACTCAGCACAGCTGTTGGTATTTAAATAAGGTTTTCATTCTTGCAGTTTGTCAGATTTCTTCACTTCCCTTAATGAATGGGAATACACAAGTCAGAGTCTTCACAAGGAAATCTGCCTATCTTGTAGTTCTCTCTAATTGGCAAGTGCCTGGTTCAGTCATCAGCCTCCTGGCAAATTGGAAGAAAACATTTATGTAAAACACTGTCAACATTTTCATGTGTAATACAAAACAATGATTTTAAGGTAGTGTTCTTGTTAACATGGCTACATTTCCAAGATACAAATTAAAGAGACGTTTAAATTACAGAATCTAATCTGGCAAATAACTAAAAAGGGTAGTCTCCTACAGTGGATATACAAATATGTTTGACTGTATCTTCAGTTTAGTACTATTTGGTGTTTTTAAGAAGCTCTGTTGGAAGATCAAGGTAATATGCAGCCTCACACATCTCTTGTACTCTACTATTGCTAGTATATATATGTGATAGAAACTGGTGCTTAGATCTTAGTGTAATCAGTCCCACTTCCAAGAAACATCATCCTCTGTTCATTATTTTTGTTTGTGTGGATAAAAGTCAAGGAATTAATTGAAAGTGTCCAGAACATGCTCAATTAAGTAAGAAATGCACAACCAATTCTCTCCTTAAATGTAAGTAAAGGTTTATTTGACCCATATTATTATATTAAATGTAAAATTTGCTTTGATATTGTGTGTTTGGTTGGCTTTCAGTAAACTCTAGCTGAGTGCTTCTGTTTTGTCTGATCAGTTAATCAGATCTTGTTAGTAGATGTTTTATGCTACTGTACTTGATATACTTTTTGTGCTGTTCAGTATTAATTTTTGACGTCTCAGAGTTTTACAATTCTGTTAAGTAGTGAATTGTGCATAATATTAGCTTGATCAGCTGCTTCATTGTTTTTATGATGGCAGCAGCCCTTTTCTGATCATCCAAATGATTTTTAAAGGAATTCTTAGCACCCCCATTCTACATAGGGAGAATGGGAGAACTCTGTTTCCACTTCATACCTATTATCCATTTCTTTTATTCCTGCTCTGATGACATCTGCTGGGTTTTGTTTGGTATTGCACCATTTACTACAAACTGCACTGAATATTACATTAGAGCACTGCTGCATATTCATTTTCATCGTATCCTTTCTATGATAGATTATTCTAGTAGAAAACCAATTCTTTTTATATACTATACATAGAATTGCAGAGTTTTGTGCCCAGTGGGTCAATTTGTACACTGAAATTCTCTGTGGGTAAGTGATGAAGCAGTTGAGTGAAAACAAACATTTCAATAAATCTGTTTAAATTTTTTAAAGTATTTTTAATGAATATTCTGATATATATAGTAAGGCTCTACCCGACGGTGGCCTGAAGGGTCGCATAAGGAGGGAGGGACTACTTTGCAGACATGGGAGGAGGGAGACTGTTGGCAGAGTTTCCTGCCCATACAGGTATCGGATGATGGGAGGGGCTGAATTAATTTAGCTGTTGTGCCACCTCCCATCTGGGCAGTTCTTTTGGAATCGGCCGGCGAGGAGGATCGTCTCTCCGGTGCGGTGTTCCTAGGCCTATGAGTCTTTGGTTGATTGGTTTGGAGGCTTGGAAATCCCACAGTTCCATCAGCGGTCCCATTATGCTCAGTTTAACCAGTCAGTGTTGGCCCATCTTTCAACTCTAGATGGCTCCTCTTCTACCACTCCCCCCGCGGGGAGTGAGGACAGTGGGCTAGAGCAGGGGGCCATGGCCATGGAGGGATCATGACTCAGGGTGTGTCTGGAGAGGTGGTACTGGTTGGCGTGGCTGTTGCGACCATTGAAAGTGCAGGTAAGTTGGACTCTTCTGTTGGGGGAACCACTTGGCCTTGGGGACCTGGGAACTCAGGAGGGGCCACTGTGCGTGCATCTGTGGGGGCTCTGGCATGCCCCCCTTGTGGGCTGGGCAATCAATGGGTGTTCTGTCCTCCTGCCATGGCCAGGGTGTGGCCTTCGGGGATGGGAGGCTGGGGATTGGGACAGCAGCCCCCTTGGGGGGAATGGGGCTATGGCCCTATTCCCCCGGCCTCTATTAGCTCGGTGCCTTATAATGCTATGCCACGGAGGGATGCAG
>NW_015176128.1:18192-33023 GCF_001447785.1 Gekko japonicus | reverse complement strand
TCAGAAATATAAAATCTTGGCCTAATTTTACTGTTGTCGCGTATTTAGTTAACATTACCTATGAACCCTATAGATGGGCCTTTTCCAGAGCCCGTTTTGAGGCATTCCCTTCTGCTGTACTGCAAGGTAAATTTACTCAAGTTCCAATGCATGAATGTATATGCCCATGCATGGCTAATACGGTGGAATCAATTACTCAGGTCCTTCTGTTCTGCAGATTCTATCAGGAGGAACAAGACCATCTTATACTATCCCTTTTGTATTGATTTAGCCCTCTGCAGTCTTATCTTAACTTTAGGCTAGAAGTCCTTTGTAAATTCCTCTTAGAAGACGTTCAGAGCTCAGTGACTTATGCTGTGGCAAAATTTTGTTGCTTAGCTATTAGGAAACGTAAACTTATTTTAGCTGAAAAATTGTATGATTTTATTTTACTAATTTTATTAACTTTCTCTTGTTAATGTTTTTATACTATTCCCATGTCATTACTGTTTTAATCCTTATATCAGAATTGTAGTATTTTACTGGCTCTTGCTGCAATAAATTAGATTGATTGTTTGATTGCATAGAGGTCTACTGGGACTTCTATAATTCACCACTGGGGGGTCCAGGGAGTTCAGCCTCAGCTGCTCTGCTGGGAGTTTGCATCACAGGGAGTTTGTGGGTGCAAGCCCTGTAAGTTTAGGCATGAGTGTCCCTTGTGCGGAGAATACCATGCCTTTACTGCATGTTCCAGGGCAAAGCAGAAGTCTGGGAACAAGAGGCCTGGAGAGAGTGGTACATCACCACAGGGGATGGGAAAAGGGTCCCAGACCCATAAACCTGAGGTATCGTAAGAAGTGGTTAGAGGGGCATCCCAACAATGTAGATAGGTTATACCTGATTGACGGTTTTTCTGCAGGTTTTAGGATTCCTTAAACAGGTGTTAGGAAGGCTTTCATGGCTAACAATCTCAAATCGGTGGTGGGATTGGAGCAGGTAGTCAGGGAAAAGATAGGGAAGAAGTGCAAAGAAGGTAGGGTCCTGGGCCCCTTTCCTTCCCCACCTGTTTCCACTTTGAGGGTGTCACCTTTGGGGATGGTGCCTAAGAAGACACCAGGTGAATTTTGTCTTATCCATCATTTATCTTTTCCCAAGGGTGAGTCGATCAATTACACTATACCAGACCATCTATGTTCTGTCCGGTACACATCTTTTGATCAAGCCGTCCAAGTGGTGCATAGGTGTGGCCCTTTGGCGGAGATGGTGAAGTGTGACATTAAGTCAGCATTCCACCTACTGCTGGTTCATCCTGAGGACTTCGACCTGTTAGATTTTGCCTGTGAGTGTCGATTTTACATGCACAGGGCTCTCCCTATGGGTTGTTCAATCTCCTGCTCAGCTTTGAGTGTTTTAGCACCTTCTTGGAATGGGCTTTGAAGACCAAGTTTGGGCTTAAGGAGGTAGTGCATTATTTGGAGGATTTTTTGTTCGTGGGGCCAGTGGGTTTGGGGCAGTGCCAGCACTTGCTCCAAGCATTTATGGAGTTAGCTGGTGAGCTCGGGGTCCCATTTGCTCATGAAAAGACTGAAGGGCCATCATCCACATTGACAATTTTGGGCATTGAACTTGACACTGTCCATCAGATGTATGCCTGCCTGAGGCCAAGTTGGGGCAGCTGAGGGAGCAAGTCACCAGCTTTTTGGCCAAAACCTCTCTGTTAGCGTTACAGCATTTGAATTTTGTTTGCCTGGTGGTAGCCCCGGGGAGGGCGTTCCTGCGCTGGCTTTGTGGGGCCATATCTGGCTTGAGACAACTGCATCGCAGAGTCAGAATTTCCAGGGGTATGAAGGAGGATTTGTTAGTTTGGCAGAGCTTTTTGGGTCAGTTTAATGGGGTTTCATTTTGGAGAGAAGAGCTCCGCCTGCGAGGTGGCCTGCAAGTGCCCTCTGACACGGCAGGTGCCATAGGCTTTGGGGTCTATTTTCAGGATAACTGGTGCAGTGCTAAGTGGCTACCTAAGTGGGTCCAAGGTGACATTTGCCGGGACCTAACTTTTTTCTTCTTCCTGATTTTGGTGGCCTTGTGGGTCTGGGTGACCAGATAGCCGATAGTGTCGTGCATTTTTTGGTGTAACAACTTGGTGGTGGTTCAAGTAATCAACTCCTTGACCTCCACTTTCCTATGAGTTATGGGCCTGGTTTGCTGTTTCACGAAGTAATCAACTCCTTGACCTCCACTTTCCCATGAGTTATGGGCCTGGTTTCCCATGAGTTATGGGCCTAGTTTCACATTGTACTGTTTACAGTTGAATGTTCTTTTCCTCACCAAGCATGTCCCAGGGGTAAAAAACGGGGTGGCAGATGCTTTGTCTTGCAAACAGATGGAGAGGTTTTGCCAACTGGCCCTGTAGGCAGATCTACATCCAACCAGGATGCCTCAGGAACTCTGGCAGCTTGGCAGGTCGAAGCTAACAGGTCCATCAGGCTTGCTGTACCACCAAGTATGCAGAGTGCTTATGGCCACACAGTCCAGCAGTTTTGGGCATTTAGGGGGCAGGTAGGGCTATAAGATGTCTGGCCAGTACCTGTGGATCACCTGCTTCAATTTTCTGTTACGTTAAAAGGTAAGGGGCTAGATGTCAAGTCTTAGGTCCCACCTCACAGGGGTTGCATTCCATAGTGAAGTGCAGGGATTTCTGGATTTCACTTCTGACTTTTGATTAAGAGAAATGCTTGGGGGATGGGCCCGAGAAGCCAGTGCGTAGCATGACCAGCAGCAACCCATTTCATCAGGTGTGCTGAAGGGGTTGTTGGGCATATGGTCACAAGTTTGTATTTCAGAGTTCAAGGGCCTCCTATATCATGCAACTGCTTTGACTGCCTTTTTTTTGGACCCCTCCGGGTTAGTGAGCTAGTTCAGTAGTCCAAGCTTGACCCTCTTAAAAAGGGGTATATTTCCTTTGAAGAGGGCAAGGTTGTGATCCGGATCAGACGATCTAAGACTGATCAAAGAGAGAAAGGGAGTGAGATCACCTTGGACATTTGTGCTGATGGTGACCTCTGTCCTGTGTGGGCCCTGTGTCTATACACCAACCTCCAGAGTGGACATGAAGGCCCCTAGTTTCAGCATGGGGACAGATCTGCACTGACAAAATACCAGTTCAGGGCAATCACTTCTAGGGCCTTGAGCAAGCTGGGTTTGTCTGGAGTTCGCTTCAGCACTTACTCTTTTTGGATCAGGGTGGTGTCTACTGCTGCCACCATGGGCTACTCTGGTAAGGCTATCCAAAAGGTTGGGCGGTGGCATTCGGCGGCTTATAAGACGTACCTATGGCCTCTGTTGGCTCCCTAAGGGGGGTTACTATTTAATGTTATTTGTTGTTGTTGTTTATAGGTTCTTTAGATCTGGCACAGAGGCTCCGAGTGCTTATTTCTGGAGTTCGCTTCAGCACTTACTCTTTTTGGATCAGGGTGGTGTCTACTGCTGCCACCATGGGCTACTCTGGTAAGGCTATCCAAAAGGTTGGGCGGTGGCATTCGGCGGCTTATAAGACGTACCTATGGCCTCTGTTGGCTCCCTAAGGGGGGTTACTATTTAATGTTATTTGTTGTTGTTTAGATCCGGCACGGAGGCTCTGAGTGCTTATTGCAGGGTACAGCATGGTTTTCTGGGCAGCCCATTATGCAGCAAGATCCAGAATGGGGGCTCAGCTGGGCCTGAGTGACTGCGCCATCGTTGAGTGGTTGGGATGACAGGGCCTTCGTTGGACCGGCTTATGCTGCTGCTGTTCTTTGAGCAGGACGGTCCTCCTCCTGACATCTTGGTCATTCACCTTGGGGGTAATGACCTAGAGATGGTCAAGAGGAAGGTGCTGATCCTACAGGTGCAGGACGACATGGATGAAATTGTTGCATGGTGGCCCAATGTCCGGCTGGTGTGGTCAGCCATTCTCCCCCACAGGGTGTGGAAGTGGGCATGCGACCTGCACGCCATTGAGCAGGTGCACAAGAAGGCCAACCGTGAGTTGGCGAATGCCATGATGTGGGGTGGGGGATTTGTGATTCCTCACCCAGGCATTGTACAGGAGTGCACCCATCTCTATTGGGAGGATGGGGTGCATCTGTCTGAATTTAGGAATAGGATACTGTTGGAAGATTTTGGGCAAGGGCTGAGGTAGATTGTCGACCAATGTGTGGGGTCAAGGGCCAAAGCAGAGGCTTGACCCTTTTTGGTGGAAGAAATCTGGCCTGTTCCTTCTATTATGGGGAACACCAAGTGACCCAAAAAAAAAACCCCCTTTGCGAGGGGTTGGCACACCACGCACAAACCATTCCATGGGATGGACCTTGGATGGGGACTGTGGGTGGCCTGTTAGACACCTCGGGCTTGGGCCTCCCTTCATGCTCTGTGGCTGAAGGTGGGCTCAAGGTGGGGTGCTGACATATCTGCCGCCTGGCAAAGGCCATGTTACAGCTTGCACTGGGGGCTATGGTGGTTCACCCTTGTTTGGTCCAGAGAGGGATCATGTGATCTCCTGCTGGTCTATGTTGCAGCCCTTGCCAGTTACAGTTCTTTACATTTAAAGTTAAATAAAGCTGCCCTTAGTTTATACCATATACCTTTCTTCCGACTAAGTCTGCAATTGGGTTTTTAAAGAAATTTGTACTGCTATTTTAACTTGCCTATTGTATTTCTACAATTAGGCCACTGAGACAACCCAGTATTTGACTGGTGGGATTTTAACATTAGAAATCGTATCTACCCTGTCTTATTATGCCAAATCTACTTACTTTCTATAGGCATGCTACTCAGTTGTGTATTGATTCTGGAGTCATTTGCGGGTTGCATCTGTCAGCAGAAGGCCCCGATGGTGACCCACATTCACCTATGGTAATCAACATTCACTTCTCACTCAGCAGTCATTTCCAACCCTGGGAAAGCTGATTCCCAGAGTTGTAGTATCTAGGTGGACTAACATCTACATGTCAGTAAGCTGCCCTAAGCAGAGGTCATTTCGTAGAAAAAGAGGTGCAGGAGCTCATTAGCATAACTCATTAGCATAACTTATTTGCATATGCCACACACCCTGACATCACCGGAAGTGTGTCAGAAGGCAACACCCACCGTTCAGGCTCCACCCCAAAAATCCCCAGGTATTTTCCAACTCAGAGCTGGCGAGCCTACCTGATGGCACACGTGGGGGGAAACAAACAAACCACCCATGTCAGGTAAAGAGGGGGGATACCAGGATACCTGGTCAATATATTTTTATTCTCCTTGGCAATGATGGCTGAGGTGCTTTTAGTGTTCCTTTTCTGTTTGACTGGCAGCCTTCTTCTCTGTTATAGTTGACTGTGGGTTTTATATCACTGCCATTTAATGTTATTTTTGTCAGCCACAACAAGGTCACTTTCAGAGAGGAAAAGCAAGTTATCCAGATGCCTCCAGCCAGATTTCAGTCCACCTCCATAGCAAACCTTTATTTCCCCTTTGGAAATAAACAACCACCAAACAGCAATAATTTGGCTCTGTCTCTAGTGATCCCTGGAGCCCAACGAGCACCTTTCAACGCAGAAAGCAGGACTTGTGAGGGAGAAGGAGGCCTAGGCTCTGGCGGGCAGCTGCTGGTGCTTCAAGATCCAACAAAGAGAAAGTGGCACCAGACCATGACTGAAGAAGCAGTGCATCCCATAGGGGAAGATCAGCACAAAAATACATCAACAGCTGCACCAGAAAGAGCCACAACAGATGTATGAAGTGACTCCTATGGTTTAATCCTATGCCGGTCCCACTGTCTTCAAGAGGTTTTACTCCCATTTAAGAACACAGAGAACAGCACAGTTAAGTCATCCTTGTGTTGCCTAGGCAAGGAGGGTCCAGCCCTGGTGTGACAACCACCCATTGTTGCACCAGAGAAAGGATCCTGTGCTTAAAACCTTCCCTGTGTGTCGGACAACCAGCCTCTTCACTTTTTGTTGCCATGGGCAGGAGATGAGGTTTATTCTTCCATGGTCAAAGACCCTGGAGAAAGACCTTCCTGTTGAAACCCCACTGGAGGACGAGCTTCAGCCTTGGTCAGCTCACTGCTCTCCCATCCACACCAGTGCTTGAAGACATTCTGCCTTCTGAAACAAAACAGAACTCCAGGTCTCTCCCACTGCCAGCCTCTCCCCCTTAATCTTTTCAAGGGAAAAACTGGAAATTTGGGTGACACTGGGGAAAGCACTCCTATCAAGTGCTATGAAGCAGTGCACTCCTATGAATGAGTGAAATTATTTTCGGACAAAGTTTTACTCACTCAAAATGTCTTCTAAGTAATGTTTACTGGTTAAAGTGTCAAAGAGAATGAAGCCTGATTCCTTCCTCACCGTGGAGCCTAGTCGGGTGGGCGAGGAATGATCTCCTCTGTCCTGCTGACTGAACTCCACCACTGGCCAGGAAAGGGGCTGGGGCCGCCTCCTCCCCCAGCAGCAGCAGCAGCAGCAATCCTGCCAAACGATGGCCTTGTGGCACTGCTGGGGATGAAACATGCCCACCCCCAATTGTTGTTGTTTTTTTGCCCGTGCTCCCGCAATGGCTGTAGAGCAGCAAGGGGTGGGCAGAGGAGGGCCCGGGCATCGTGTCTGGGGCAGCTGAGTTCCTTCCAGCCCAGCAGCCGGAGGCCAGAGTTTCACCCTGCTAGTTAGCTGCAGCCAGGCGGAACAGTGCTGCAACACTTTCCCTCGACTGGAGAGCTCGCTGTTCCTCAAGCCTGGACTGCCAACCCAAGGCTGAACCCCTGCACCCCTGGGCTGGGAAGGGGCTTTTCAAAAGGGGTGGGACTCAGGGTGCACTGTCTGGTGGTCCTGTGCTGCCCGCAGAGAGGCCCCAGTGTGGCGGGTTGTGCGCGGGTCTCCTGAAAAGAAGTCGGTGCCACACGCCTGCCCTGCAGCCACCCTCTTTTCCCCCAGCGGTGCCTTCTGCCCATATACTCGCACCCCCCGGCTGCAGCGGGCCGGACCCCACACCACTCGGATGCGAGTGCGCACAGGGTGAGAGGGAGGGAGAGAAGGGGCTGGCTGCTGTGCTGGGAACCATGGGAGCTGCCGGCAGCATGCACCCCATGATCCTGACAGGCATGTGCCAGCATTACGCCAAGGACCCCTCCCCGTCCACCCGGGGGCATCGTCATGGTGGGCTTACTGCAGCAGCAGCAGCTTCTTCTTTTGGTGGCTCTGGAGGTGGTTGACCACCCGGTCAGTGTAGAGGATGGGCTTGAGGGTGTGTGAGTGCTGCGGCCAGCCATTGCAGAAGGTCACCATGCCGTGGCAGTTGTGCCCATAGCGCACCGAGCACATGGAGTGTAGGAAAGCAGTGCAGAATAAATCACTATTCTCTTGCCTGGAGATTGGAAACCCAAAGGTATTTGTGTGCTAAGCATGAGAAGTCTGGTGATTGCCTACGCAGTCGGTTTAACCTTGAGAGAGTGGGAGTGGCAGAGATAACAGAGAGCTGCCTGTACACACACACACATTCCAAAAGGATGCTCGAATGCTTGAAACTTTCCTCTACGCAGGGAGAAGGAGTGTGAGAGGAAGGGGGAGGAAATGGGGAAAAACTGAGCTTATAAATAAATGCTGGGAAACCGAGAGAGGGGAGACAGCTTCCTGCAGACATGTGTCCTGTTGTCTTTGCATCGCATGCACCCCTGCACCCCACACCCCAACGAGTGACACCACAATGGAGTGCGAGCGCAGCTGCCTGGTGCTGCTGTTGCTGTTGATGCTGTTTACCCCCAGCTGGGAAAGGCAGCAGGGGGGCTCTGTAGGCCTTTCCAGGCCTGTCCGCCTTGGTGCGCAGGCCAGGCGCGGGGGGGGGGCTTCCTGCATGTGCCCGCCCCTGGGCTCCTTCCTGCCAGAGTGCTGCTTCAGTGTGCTCCGGCAGGAAATGACCCCTGGCCCTAAGAAAGAAGAAGGAACAAAAGCCTCTTTGCCTCTTCTATCAGAGTATGTCCACTGATAAAAGAGAAAGGGAAGGGAAGAGGAAGAAGGGAAATCATTTTTTTTAGGACCAGGAAGGATTGCTGGGGGGTAGGGGGCAGGTATCACACACAAAAATGATTTTCATATCCTCAGATTGTAAAGTCCATATGTGTCAAATGTAGAACAAGTAGTATAACCCAATGAAGCACAGATGAATGCTGAGACATGTTACCCATACTCAGTGCTGTGTGATGATTTAACTAGATAGTTTGGTATGTGCTATGGAACAACACAGAGACTGACGTTGGCTGTTTTGAGACAACCTATCTATTCTGTTTCAGGAACTGGTTACTAACTTTTTTCCTGTCATTTCACACAGGCCCATTTTAGTAACTGGATGCTAACGGAATATATTTACCTGTCCGTATACTCAGGTTGTCTCACATTTGGTTAGCATGCCTAAGGCATTGTTAATACAAACTGCTTTCCTTCTGTCTTCAGTCCCTTCTTCCGGATTTGAATTGCTTTGGTGAGCTGTGTAAAAAGCCCCTAGCACTTGCTTCATTGATTTTTTTGGTGCCTTTTTTCACTCTGCATGGGTGATCTTTCCTCTCTCTCTCCCCCCCAAACATTCTTTTGAGAGAACAATGACACTGAAACAGGACGTCAAATCAGTGCAATAGTGCTACCATTTGCCATTAGGATGCCTAAACTCCATTTTGTTCATATGATTCCTACATCTGCCACCAGGAAATAAGGATCTCATTGGCTAGAGAGTTCAAGCAGGAGATCAGGGCATCAGATTGGTGTGACAGCTGTTGCTTAACCCTTCTATGTCCACATGTGAGTGAGGGGAAAGTGATGAGTTTCTAGGTGATGCAGAAGCTGTTGCCACCTGGAGTGAAGATGCTCATAGGACAGCAGGGTTAGGCAGGAGATAAGGGCATCATTGATGTTGCTAATCCAGCCTGATGTGCATCCATCCATGGCTAGAACCTATTGGCTGGGAAGTGACTTGTAGCAAGCTGGATCAGGTATAAATGTCAGGGAGGGAAAACACGTCTTTCTGTGGGTTGAAATTAGGAGAGGTTGGATTGTTTTATTAGGGTAATCTTGTTGATCAACTGCAAGGAGGATGAGTGGGACAAGGGGATAGCCTGGAAGGAGCAGGAGATTCTTTACCTCCTTGCATTATGGGGGAATGACAGGACCCAGGAAGCTCTGTGGTCATCTCAACGAAATTATGCATGTTACCAGAAGATTTCTGTGGAGATGGCCAAACTTGTGCATTATAGGACAGCAGAAGAATGACAAACTAAAACACAAACCTTGCAGCTGGAATATAGGTGGGTGATAGATCATAATTCTAAGCCCGGAGATCAAAGAGCCACGTGTCCCTATTATAGGGAGCTGCTTGATATTCTAAAAGGCGATGCTAGTCTGAAGTTAAGGAGGCAGGCATGCACCATCACCTTTCAAGATGAGGAGCCAGCAGACCTTGTTGATCATGACTTGCTTTCCCAGTGCTCGCTTCGGCAGCACATATACTAAAATTGGAACTTGCTTTCCCAAGACTTTTTCTGCCAGGAGCCTCACACACAAACCACTCACAAACTTCAATTCAGAGAAAGATGTGTTTTCCCTCCCTGATATTTATACCTGATCCCGCCTGCTACAAGTCACTTCCCAGCCAATAGGCTCTGGCCATGGATGGATGCAATCAGGCTGGGTTAGCAACATCTGTCTCACCAATCACTGATGCCCTGATCTCCCACCTAAACCTGCTGTCCTATGAGCAACTTCTCACCAGATGGTAGTTAAAATCACCTATTATGACACAGTTATTTCATCTAGCCGCTATCTTTAATTCAGTCATAATTTTATAATCTTCCTCTTGATCTGGTGGGCGATAACAAACTCCCAGTGTTAGGCTTCCTTTTGGGCCCACTGTTTCAACCCATAGCATTTCCAGAAGCGAATCCAATTCTCTTACCCTCTCAATCTTACTGGACTGTATACCCTCTCTGACGTACAGAGCCACCCCACCTCCAACCCTCCCCCCTGCTTGTCCTTCCGATATAATTTATAACCAGGAATCACTGTATCCCACTGATTTTCCTCATTCCACCAAGTTTCTGAAGTACCCACAATGTCTATGTTTTCCCCCAACACCAAGCATTCCAACTCCCCGATTTTTCCTCGGACACTTCTAGCATTTGTATATAGACAACTATAGTTTCCCATACATGTGATCTAATCAGCTTTTCAGATGATGAAAATGGGAGAAAGGATCCCCTTTGTCCACCCAAAAGGTTATGCTGGAGATCATGAGATGGACATAAACCATGTGAGACAGAGGCTGTAGTAAACAGGGGTGTTGAACAAGATTGCATGGGAAAGCTGCTTGGATTGACCCCATGTGTAATTCTAGTGTGATTAGAGTTAAGGGATTGAGTCTTCTTTTTAGAGTGTACTAAATTATTTTAGTACTACTTGTTTTCCAAAAGCCTAATACAAGGACTCTCATAACAAAGTCCTAGTATGCTAACTGTCCATGGTTTACTAAGAAAGTCCTTATGCACAATGTATTTCCCCTTTGCCAGCTATGCAGTGGGATGGAGCCTTATGTTCTCACTGATATGTCATAAATAGAAGCATTGTCTGGGGTCCCAAGAGCCCAATTTGCATGCAAAAATACTTTTATATGTACTACTTGTTATTCTGGCAGCTGCTTAGTTCTCCATGCAGTTCCATTCCAGAAGGTCCACAGATGATTGAGACTTGCGTACTCAGCTATGTTTACACTTGATTAGCCCTCTCCTTCAACTCTCTTTCTCCCTTTACCTTCCTAGCTGCTGAGTGGGAAGCAGAGAGTGAGCTGGGTTCTTTGTAGCCTGATAGAGAGTGGTTCTGTTTAAGTTCTGTTTGGGGCTGTTTGTGTTTTGGGGGTTGTTGGAGGCTGAGTGAGTTGCTGTGGAGTGCTGTTGATTGCAAGCCCTGCCCCCTACTCTGGGCTCTGCTGTGCTTGGCAGGAAGTGGCCTTTTGAAACAAAAGGCTGCTCCTCGCTCTTGCCCTGTGGCTCTTAGCTGGTGGGTCTTGCTTGGAGGCCTTGTAAGAACCTGAGAAGAGGGCTGCTGCTGAGTTCTGGAGAAAGAACTGCTTGCAAAGTAGTCATTTGGTTAGTCTCAAAGTTTTCAGGGTACATCACCACAACAAGAGTTTACGTTGGACTTTGAGGGAAGTTCTTGGAGGCTGTAGAAGGCTGTAGAAGATAGCATTGCTCCTAGGGAGATGGATAATGAAGGATCTATTCCAGTGACCTGCCAGGGTTGCGCCATGATCATTTTTCTGCCTTGCCAATAAATGCATTATACATGCTGCAAATGTAATCTTATAAGAATGTTGGAGAAGAAGGTGGTGTCAGGTTGCTTAGCAGGATCACACCACACACCAAGGCTCCTTAAGAAGATAAGTGTTTAATGATAGTCCACTACTAAGAACGAGTATACAGCTTGTGTCAGAATTGACCGGCAATATGATGGCCACTGACTTATAGTAAACTCAAGCGCCCCCCCCCCCCATAAGCTAAGGCCAATGATTACATTTCGTGTGGGCAGACAAGCAAGCGGTTGCGTACCCAAACTGTTAAAATTCCCAGGCTGGTTAATGCGGCAGCTGGGAGAACAACGTCAGTGCAGAGATAAGCAGTGAAAAGCTAGACAGGATGAGCTGGCATGGTGAGGGAGATGCCCCCTCCGCATTCCAACATCATGACAGGGCTACCTGACAGGTGGGAGAACTCAAGGCACAAATCTGTACACTGAGGAACATCAGGGAGGGAGAAAGGTTTTTGGACATGACAGAAGAGGGGCTCCTGAGAGAACGGTAAGAGCTAGCAAATCCTAAGCAAGAGGAAGGAAGTAATAAGGAACAGGTGGGTGAATGAAAGAATGTGACCTTGAGGAGTAAGATAATCAGGAAACACTCACAGCCAGTGGAACTGCAAAATCGCTACCAGTCGCTTCTGATGGTGAAAGATCAGAATAGCACATTCTGAGATCAAAAGGATGTAACTGACACACAAACACATAGGCAGAGAAGGAACCAAGCTATCCCACGGAGGAAAAGACCAGTAGTGGTGGTTGGTGACTCCCTACTGAGAGGGACGAAAGAAGTTGTGTGCAGACCGGACATGGAATCTCGAGAGGTTTGTTGTCTTCTTGGAGCATATATCCAAGATGTGACTGAGAGAATTCCAAGACTGGTCAAAACCTCTGACTGCTACCCATTCCTGCTGATCCATGTGGGAACAAACAATACAGCCCAAAGAAACCTTGAATGGATCTCCAAAGACTACGAGGCTCTGGGCAAGAAGGTGAAGGATCTGGGGGCACAGGTGGTGTTCTCCTTCATTTTACCTGTTGAGGGCCATGGAGCTGGAAGGGGGAAAGGGATACTGGAGGTGAATGGCTGGTTATGTAGATGGTGCCGTCAAGAGGGATTTGGCTTCCTGGACCATGGTATGTAACTCCAACATGAGGGACTTTTGGCAATGGATGGGGTGCACCTTACAAAGAATGGGAGGAATGCTGGAAAACTTGCAAACGTGATCAGGAGGGCTTTAAACTGAAGCCATTGGGGGAGGGAAGAAAAAGCCTGATGTTGTGCGGCATCCTGTCAGGTTCCACAGCCAAACAAAGAAGTACACGCTTATCATAAGGTTATACTTTATTGTAAGAGCTATAGAGGCAGTAACATCGTCATTGTTAGGAATGGCTATGTTCCTACAAGCATAATGGGATATAGGGTATTCGTATGCACCCCACCCACACTCTTAGGCCAATCGGCCTGACTCCCGCACGTGGGAGAATGGGGCCCCAGGCCGTTAAAGCCAAAGCTGGGAATCAAAACTAATCCCACGGGTAAATGATGGGAAGACACTACACAGGCAGCTTGCAAGTTCAGAGATAATAAAGAGCAAAGGAATGCAGCATCAGTTGGTACACAGGTCAAGCAGATGTACTCTTGCCAATAAACATCATGGCAGCATAGCTGACACATCCCCAACACTAAGTTAAAGAAAGGGACTGGCCAGAGAATAAATGAACAGGAGAGAGGAGAGTTCAGTAATTTTCAGGTAAATTCAAAGGGACCTAAGATAGGAAAGGATGTCTGTAATCTGAGATGTCTTTATACTAATGCACAGAATATGGGAAATAAACAAGATGAACTTGAACTTCAAATATTGGAAAGTAAGTATGATCTGATAGGTATCAATGAGACTTGGTGGGATGAGTCATATATGGAGCACAGCGATTGAAGGATATACCTTGTTCAAATGGAACAGAATAAACAAAAAAGGAGGTGGGGTGGCACTATATGTCAAGAATGAATACACTTGCAATGAAATTCAGGATTTCAAGAGTTGCCCTGTTGAAAGTGTGTGGGTAAGGATAGAGCGAGGGGGAAAAGAAGGGGATATTGTTGTGGGAGTATACTACAGACCTCCGAACCAACCGGAGGAACTGGATGATGCATTTGTACAACAGTTTGCTAAACTTTCACAGAGACAGGATGTAGTGATTATGGGAGATTTCAACTATCCAGATATTTGCTGGAAATCTCTGCTAGACATGAGGCATCCCGCAGATTCTTGAATAGTCTTGCAGATAACTTAATCTCTCAGAAGGTAGAGGTGGGAACCAGAGGATCTACTATCCTGGATTTAATCCTGACTGGTTGATGAACATTGTGGGATCCTTGGGGAATAGTGACCATGTCTGCTTGGAATTTGACATAGAGAAGGATTTGAAACGAGGATATAGTAGGACTCATATCCTGAACTTCAGGAAAGCTGATTTCAAAAAACTCAGATAAATATTAGGTAGGATCCCGTGGCTGGAAATGCTAAGGGGGAAATCTGCACAGGAAGGATGGGAGATGCTGAAAAATGAAGTGCTTAAGGCATAATCACAAACTGTCCTGGTGAGAAAGAAAGGTGGGAGATGGGTAATGAAACCGAGGTGGCTGAACAAGGAACTCTCTGAAGAGCTGAGACTAAAAAGGGAAATGTACAGGAAATGGAAGGAGAGACAAATTACTGAGGGTGAGTACAAGAAGCAGGCTTGAATCTGTAGGGATGGTGTCAGAAAGGCTGAAGTGCAGATGGAGCTGAGGCTTGTGAGGGATTCTAAAAATAACAAGAAAGGTTTCTATGCTTATGTTCAGAGCAAAAAGAAGAACAGGGATGGGGTAAGCTCATTGCTAGTGGAAGACGGTCAAGTCTTAACAAGGGATGAAGACAAAGCGGAATTACTCATCTCTCACTTTGCATCAGTCTTTAACCATAAGGTGAACTGTATACTAACTAAAGAATGCAGGGCATATG
Source organism: Gekko japonicus (assembly GCF_001447785.1). Lineage (NCBI taxonomy): Eukaryota > Metazoa > Chordata > Lepidosauria > Squamata > Gekkonidae > Gekko > Gekko japonicus. The sequence goes on along the minus strand of NW_015176128.1, from coordinate 18,694 downwards.
AAGGAAGGAGGAACTACCAGTCCAGAGTAAGTAAGGAAATGGTTAGAGAGCATCTAGCTGCCTTAAATACTTTCAAATCTCCAGGGCCGGATGGCTTGCATCCCAGGGTGCTAAAAGAAATTGCAGATGTTATTTCAGAGCCTCTGACTCTAATCTTTGAGATTTTCTGGAGTACTGGTGTTGTGCCGGAAGACTGGAGAAGAGCGAATGTTGTCCCGATCTTCAAGAAGGGGGAAAAGACAGACCCAGGAAATTACAGGCCTGTCAGTTTGACATTAATACCTGGAAAAATTCTAGAGCAGATTATTAAACACTTTGTCTGTGAGCACCTTGAACGGAATGAGTTAATTGGTAGTAGCCAGCATGGGTTTATCAAGAATAAGTCATGCCAGACCAACCTTATCTCCTTTTTTGACAAAGTTACTAAAATGGTTGACTCTGGAAATGCTGTGGATATAGTGTATCTAGATTTCAGTAAAGCATTTGACAAAGTTTCTCATGA
>NW_015176128.1:14034-18085 GCF_001447785.1 Gekko japonicus | reverse complement strand
ATGTTGTCCCGATCTTCAAGAAGGGGGAAAAGACAGACCCAGGAAATTACAGGCCTGTCAGTTTGACATTAATACCTGGAAAAATTCTAGAGCAGATTATTAAACACTTTGCCTATGAGCACCTTGAACGGAATGAGTTAATTGGTAGTAGCCAGCATGGGTTTATCAAGAATAAGTCATGCCAGACCAACCTTATCTCCTTTTTTGACAGTTACTAAAATGGTTGACTCTGGCAATGCTGTGAACATAGTGTATCTAGATTTCAGTAAAGCATTTGACAAAGTTTCTCATGATATCTTTGAGGATAAGCTGGCTAAATGTGGGCTGGATGGTGCAACCATTAGATGGATTCATGGTTGGTTGAAAAATCGTGCCCAACAAGTGCTTGTAAATGGCTTTGTGTCTACGTGGAGAGAAATCTCAAGTGGAGTGCTGCAGGGCTCGGTCCTAGGCTCGGTGTTGTTCAGTGTTTTTATAAATGACCTGGAGGAAGACATATCAAATTTGCAGATGACACGAAGCTGGGTGGGATTGCTAATTCTGAAGAAGACAGAGTCAAGATTCAAAATGATCTAGATAGGCTGGAACAGTGGGCTGAGACAAATAAAATGAATTTCAATAGAGATAAGTGCAAAGTCCTACACTTAGGTATAAAAAAAATCAAAGGCACAGATATAGAATGGGAGGGACTTGGCTTGACAGCAGCACATGTGAAAGGGATCTAGGTGTTCTGGTTGATTACAAGCTAAACATGAGCCTGCAGTACGATGTGGTGAAGAAAGCTAATGCAATCTTAGGATGCATTAACAGAAGCATTGTGTCCAGATCATGGGAGGTGGTAGTTCCTCTCTATTCTGCTATGTTCAGGCCTCACCTGGAATACTGTGTCCAGTTTTGGGCACCACATTTTAGGAAGGATGTCAACAAGCTTGAGTGTGTCCAGAAGAGGGCAACCAGGATGGTGAGAGGCCTGGAATCCAAGTCTTATGAGGAAAGGCTGAAAGAGTTTGGTATGTTTAGCCTTGGAAAGAGAAAGCTTAAAGGGGACATGATTGCAGTCTTCAAGTATTTGAAGGGCTGTCATGTAGAAGATGGAGCAGATCTATTCTCTCTTGCTCCGGATTGCAAGACTAGATCTAATGGGTAGAAATTACAAGGGAGTCAATACCGGCTAAATATCAGGAGAAACTTCCTAACTGTAAGAGTGGTTGAGCAGTGGAACAGACTGCCTCGGGAAGTGGTGGATGCTCCTTTACTGGATGTTTTCAAGCGGAGGCTGGATGACCATCTTCCGGGCATGTTGTCTCTTTCGGCTATGCTCCTGCAGAGTGCAGGGGGTTGGACTAGATGACTCTTCCAACTCTAACATTCTATGATTCTTCAGGTCATGAGCTCCAGCTCTGAGAAAATATACTTGTTCCCTGGGAGAAATTATAGGAACAATTGTCTGTAACCTTGAAAGTCAAAGACTCAGGGATGGAGTTCCAGAAATGAGGTGCCACCACCAAGAATGTGACTTTTCCCACCATTCTTTCTAGCATAACTACCACCTGAACCCTCATCTTTTAGAAGGAATGTGAGAGGGGGACCAACCAATCCTTTCCATCATCCTATCTAGACCAAATTATGCCTGGTCACTTCTTCTCAGGCTCCATCAGTGGCCAAACATCCTGCCAAAGTGGAGAGAGAGAGAACTTTCAGTAGCCTTCTTGCCAGCTGTAGCTTGTTTTCTTTCCTCTGCATCAGAGGTCTGCCTGCTAGAGAGGGACAGAGAGAGTAAGGCCCTTTCCAGTTGTTGTTTTTGACCCATTTATATTTATGTTGTTAACCACCTTGAGGTTTTCGGGGGGGGGGATGAAAGGATATTCATATATTTAACTAGCCTCATTAATTACTTAAACTTTGAGTAGTAATAACAAATATAAGGATAGGTTCCTACAATTCCAGCATGAAATCCAGTTTGACTTTGGCATTCAGCACCACTGCTAAATACACCTGAGAATGTACTGCAAAACCAGTTGTTAACCCTTAAAAACTCTGGGCACTGCAATTTGTTTCTATGCTTTCTTGAATTGCAATTTACGAATTTTATACCAAGGTCTACCATGTATGCACATCTGCTTTATGTCTATTAACATATGGTGTTTCACTAATTAATTGCTAGCTATCAGCCAGTTTCCTACTGTTCACATCAAATGGGAAATGTTTTGGAGGGTACTCACAGTAATGAGCATTGTGCACATTATGCAATATTTGTTGTGGGGACTGAAAGAAATCGTCAACAATGGACCTTCTGACTGCATTTGGTTCAGGGGGGCCAGAACATTGAGGGGGGCCAGAACATTCTGTGTCCATTCTCCCCTTACAACTATTGTGAAGAGTCTGGCCTAGAGTTCTTGTAGAAAGACTTAATAATTCATGCACACAGAAGGTTGTGGGGATCATTATTCATAAGAACATAAGAGAAGCCAGTGTTGGATCAGGCCAATGGCCCATCCAGTCAAACACTCTGTCACACAGTGGCCAAAAATACCAGGTGCCATCAGAAGGAGCACCAGTTGGGCCAGGATACTAGAAGCCCTTTAAATCTTTCAGGAGGGAGGGAGAGGGACAGTTGGGATTCAGGGACATGTGCTGCCACCCTGCTCACTGCGAATGGGGCAGTGGCATGCACACCTGAATCCCAAGTGGTGAATTATTGCTGTGAAATCAGCCCTGCCTGCTGCAGCCCCCATCCCACATGCAAAAAGTCCATTTAAAGGGTCTTTTTGCAAGCAGAGTGTGCGTCCAGCAACAGCCCCTCTCCTTCACTCCTGAAAGATTTAAAGAGTCCTCCAGCTGATTGGCAGGCCACATGCTCCCCACCGACCAGCTGAAGTCCTTTCAATCTGGCAGGAGAGGAGGGAGAGTGGTGGCTGTGGGTGGTTGCTGTTGGGAGTGGGGCTTGGGGGCATCCCTGCCCACCCCCAGAATGCCCCCTAAATCCCCCTGCCAGAGCAATGAGGGGACCTGCCAACCCTAGAGCATTGTGGGGTTTCAAACACACCCAGGTCCCTGCACCACATACCTGGCTGTGCTAGCCTGGCAGTTGTTAGGAGGAACTTGTTCTCCTGTCTTGCATTTTGAGATCTCCTATGGCAGTATCTTACGTGCCAGGACCAAGGGAAATACAATCTTTCCAAGGTGCCTGATGTTATTGGTATGGATGCCAGGCAGTCTGGAATTCGTAAGTTCCAGATCTCCAGTATAGAAAAGACTGGTTAAGAACCCAAGAAGATGTCTGGCAATTCTGGCAAAATACAATGTCAGATGTTAATATTTCATTCCCATCGTGGAAAGGCACAGTATTTCAGCTTGAAAGGAAAAAGATCCTGCCTGGAAATGAAGCTACATTGAACACCAATTTATCCTTCCCGTTTTGCTTAGCTAAATTACACCCTATCTCAGTCTGAAATATAAGATCTTTTAAATGGAAACATCAACAGTTTTAACTGCCCTAGTGAGAATAGCCCCCTCGGTAAATTGCCACTTCATTTAGCCTCAAGACTTTTCTGCCAGATAACAAGATCTCAACAAAACATATACAAAAATGAAATGTAGCCATGACCCCCAACAGCAAAAAGGTTTTTCCTTAAAATTGAAATGTAGTTAATGAGTTTGATTAGGAAACCTCAGCAGTCTCATTACTGCTTAAAATTCCCATGTTCTCCTCTAAATGAAACAAATTCCTCGTCTTCTAAGCCAAAGAGCGCTAACCTATGAAATAAAGATACAAGGAGTAGTCACCTTGAGAAAGAGGATAAGAAGTGAATAGAAGTCCTGCTTAGACTATAAAGGAGGTAGATGCACATTTTTGCTCAGAATGCAACATTCTATTTTCACCGAACTGCTTTTCTGATAAGGTTAAAGGGACTGCAGTGCAAAGGCACAGAGTTGGTAATACTACAGCAGTGGAACTGCATATGCTTATTTTATGGAACAGGGAAGCCAGGCTTGTCCCTATTACTGTTGCTGTAATAAACCTTAATGAAGGCATAATTGCTTTAAAACA
>NW_015176128.1:0-13626 GCF_001447785.1 Gekko japonicus | reverse complement strand
AATTACAGCTCATCTCCAGACTAGAGAGATCAGTTCCCCTGGAGAAAATGGCTGCTTTGGAGGGTGGACTCTAGGGCATTGTGCCCCACTGAGACCTCTGTCCTCCCCAGGATTCATCCCCACATCTCCAGGAGTTTCCCATCCTGGATCTGGTCACCCTACCCCCCATCCCCCTCCAGTGGCCTGGATGGAAGTCCCCAAAATTCCTGTTTTGTCCTGAAGTACCTAACTATATGAGAGTAGGAGAGCCAGTGAGTGGCAAGTGAAACACCTGTGTGAGAGAGGCAGAGTGACCTTAGAAAGCTGTTCCAAGTCATGTGTTGTTTCACTGGAGCAAATGAAACACCCAAAAATCATCTATCTCCCTTCTTAAGACTTGGTCTTCATTTCAAAATCAACCCCCATTCCAAGATGGTGGGGAAATGTTATCACCAACCCCCACTTCAATTTCATTTTAGTACCCTACTGCACCCACTACATATGCAAATGATACCTATGAGGGCATCCAGGATGATTAGGTTCAGACTGACATGATTAATCAGTATTGAGAGTTAACCATTCCAACAGGCCACCCCATGTGGTTGCCGCTTTTGGTGCTGTTTTAGGTGGCAACCTGCCAAGCAGAATATTCTTGAGAGGTTCTCCCCTAATCAGCTTCTTTCTCCTATTTTATCACCAATTCCCTACATTTCCTCAAGTTAAAAAGGTATTTTGGCACTTGACACAAGAACTGCAAAATAGATAAATTTTAAAAAACCTTCCTTGCAAGATCTATTATCAGTCCACCCCTTTGTCTAAGGCACATTTTGCCATGTTTTGGACTCGGGCTTTTCCAGTGGCTGCTGCCCCATACTTGTGGAACAACCTCCCAGGGGAGGTCAAAGCATTCCTACCCACCTGGCTTTCCAGTGTGTCTGCAACAAAGACCTTTTGGGACTCTTATTCCACATGGCTCTGTGGGCAGCCTGAACCCTGAACAAAAGGGGAATACTCTGCGGGTTGAGGTGTATGGGGTTTTTTTTTTTTTTAAATGATGCTTATATTGTTCTTACATTGTTGTTACCTGCCTTGGGTCCCAGGATGACTGGGAGAAAGGTGGGTGGGTACACAGTGCTATAAGCAAAAATAAAGACAAATCCCTTTTTCCAAGGGATACACAATCTAAATTTTAAGACTGGGTGGAGACAGTGGGGTGGGGAGAACAGTAAGAAAACAATGAGAGGAATGGGAAAGGGAAAAGTAACAAGGGATACTAGCAGGTGTGGGAAGATGCCTGCAAATTTATACTAAGGACACTCTCCCAGGCCCATGTTGGATACCATTTCAATACCCCCCCCCTTATCGTTTCAAGGATCTGCTTCCTATGTCTAAGCCATTATACACTTCAAAATCATTCTCCCTAAGGAAAGTTAAAAGAGTTAATCAAGCCTCATAAGATTAACTCCCAATAAATAAAAGCCACAACTCTACATTGTGAGCAGAGTTCACAGATTCTGGAAATATCAATAATGATTTTCTCAGAGCATAATTAGAAAGCAGCAGGTTTCCAATGACAACTAAAAGTCACCATGCAGATTATATTCACAGATAAGGAAAGATGCAAGTGTCCTAGCTGCTGAGACCTCTCACTCATATCTGATTCTCTCCAATGAGTCTTCTCCACTTGCCAAGTAATGCATCATGGGTGGATTACACACTCATTAAGATGAGAGGGAACATTAGATCCAGATTCTGCACCAGAAATCTTTAGACATAATTTGTCAAAAATGGTGTGAAAACTGAGTGGGCCTCTGCAAAATATTCTGTTAGCTGGCATCCCAGAACATCCTATTCTATTAGGGCTGTCTTGCAGAAGGAAATCTCTCGACATCGCAAATATTTTTTTTTAAATGATGAAAGCATAATGATGAAGTGTTTTGATTATTCCATTTAAACTAGTATAGCCATAGACCCTTATTATTTTGTGCTGGTGCCAATGGATCCTTGTTAGCACCAGTATATCTATGGGTCAGAAGATGGAAGCTACCTTTTCCAAAAATAATAAGAATAAGGCTTTTTTGTTTCATTCAAAAGCCTATGAGCATCCACACTTTTGCAAGATGTCCAACCAGAGTGCTGGAACTGGATTAGGATCTTTCCTTCTCTTCTGGACATACTAATGAACCATACTCTTCTGTCTGAAGGCTGTGGACTTTCATTTGCCCTGCTTAAACACTAGGAAGTGAAGGGACTTGCTGATGTTCAGTGCAGGAGCCAAAACTTTTTAAAATTTACTAGCAAAGTGTCCATCATTTTGATAGTGCTATATACTCGGACAACAGTTTGTATATTGTAAGGATTCAATTGTTTCAATATACTACACTGTAAGATTCCAATTAGTGAGTGCTAGACCACCCAGAGTCAAGAGTGGAGGGCAAGATTTTTCCTCCTTCCAACAGTATTCCTGTTATGTACTGGGCCTGACATAGACAGACCCAGCTTGGGTACACAGAACAATAGACTGCTAGGATCCTAGGAGTAACCTATTGACCAGGAGTACCTCTGTAAATAAGTTATCATGGGTAGTGGGTGTGTGTGGGGTGTGGGGTGAGTCACGAATTTAAGCAGGGCTTCGGTCCTGAAATCACAATAAAGCATGAGCTGATCACAATCGCGTGTCGAACCCAGTATATTTCAATTCCTGAACACAGCACTTTACTTTTCCTCATGGGATGGAAGAACCATTTATATGACGGAAACTGAGAGGCGAGGCGGTAAACCTTTTTTTAAAAAAACAACTACTTTGGTTTTGGAGTAATTTATGTCCAGTAGCTCCTGAGAGCAGTAAAATGCAAAAGCGTTCATCAAACGCTTCAGCCCAACATATGACCGAGATAACAACACGACATTGTCGGCATAAATTTGATATAGGTTTTTGAGACAGGTGGGGAGGATGGAAGGATTCACCAGAAAGGTGGTTTTCAATGTCGTTAATATAGAGGTTAAATAAATAAGGTGCTAATATGTAGCCCTGATGAACACCTCTATTAATTTTAATCATTTTTGACAGTTGGCCTTTACTCCCAGACCTCACCTGTGGAAACCCAACAATGGAAGACATCTCTTCTTATCTTACAACTATATCTCCAGTAAAGCAATTATCTGCAACACACTCCAAATTCTTAGACAGACCAATCACTGCACAAGAACTACAAGATACCATCAAAGTTTAAAATGGAATAAAGCGCCAGGAATGGATGGCCTACCTCTGGAATTTTATAAGGCTTTTTACCTCATGCTATCTGCCCCTCTTCTTTCTGTCTGCAATACAGTCTTTCAGACTGGCCAGACTCCACCCTCTTGGCTGGAATCCTCTATTGTAGTGATACCCAAGGATAAGAAAGACCTCACCAATCCTGCTTCATATTGCCCAATAGCACTCATTAATAATAACACAAAGATAATTTCTTCCATTCTCGCTAATAGACTCAAGACGATCATTTCAGACTACGTAAATCCAGACCAAACGGGCTTCATTCCAAACCGACAGCTAACTGACAATATCCACCACACTCTTCACATCTGGAAGGAGGTTGAACTCTGAACTCTGAATCTTTGATCTTGGCACTGGATTTCGAGAAGGTTTTTGATTCTCTAGAATCCTCCTATATGCTAACCCTTCTTCAAAAAATGGGATTTGGGGAAAAAAAAATAACCCTTCTTCAAAAAATGGGATTTGGGGGGAAAAATTCTGACTTTTCTCCCACACTATAGCTAGAGTATGAGTCAATGGCCATAATTCCTTCTTCTTTCGCCTCACAAGAGGTACTAGACAGGGGTGCCCTCTCTCACCCCTGATCTTTGCACTGGCTATAGAACCCCTTGCTGAGGAGATTCACAGGAATGAGAACTTGTCTGGGATTAAAGTCAATGGCACTGAACATAAAGCAAAATTTATATATACTGACAATCTTACCTTATATATTTCTAACCCCATCCACTCTCTACAAACCGTCCAAGACATTTCGGCTTTGAAATGGAGATGAGCACCGCAACCCGAGAGTCAGACTCGACTGGCTTTCGAGCAAGGGAACCTTTACCTTTACGGATCCTTAGCAATTGCAAAATATGCCTCAGTCCTTGCATCCAAAAAATACGAAATAAGTATTTTCCACTGATCAAGATTTGTGAATCAATGAGCTTCTAAGGAAATAAAAGGAAAGGACAGGAAAGGAAAGGCTCTATTTCAGCCCCTCAGACAAGACCCCACAAATTCCTGCTTGGTGCTGTAGTGAGTGTCTAATCCCTAATTGTTGCCACAGTGAGAGACAGATGGGGCAGTGAAAAGCACACTGATAAGTTGGGGTGGCTTTAAATAGTATCCCCCATTGAATGCCCTCATTGGGTGCATTAAATGATGAAATCCAAACTGCACCCTCCCCATGCCTGGTATCTTCTTTCACTAAGGGGGAAGGGCTACAAAACTGTTCCTGATTCTCTATTAGCAGGAAAGATGCTTGTTCTATGTCTATCCAATTTGATGAAGCCTGTGAAACTAGGTTACCTTGCAGCAGTCCTCAGCTGATGTTCCTAGTTGTATTTTCTGGAGTTTAAAGGGTTCTATTTTCTGTCTCAATAAAGATCAATTAAGGAAGACACACTGGCAGTAGGTGAAAGATTACTCATGCTTCTTTATTTGGTGTGAAATGCCAATAAAATTTTTACATCACATGATCAGAGTTTTAAAAATCAAAATTAAACTCCCACTAGCTATGTTACCAGACTGACTGTGACCTCTATATGTTCTTGACTGCTACAAAATTACTTACGGTCAATTGATTTAGAAACAAGAAGGGCAATAGACTTTTAACCAGACTGTTCTCAGGAGTTATCTTCAAAGTGCTCAGTGACATTTACTGTTGGATTTTTTTCTATAAAAGCCAGTTTCATAGTAGGTGCTAAAATATGAAAGTTGCAGGTATAGTAGAAACTGGATGAAAGTGGGCAGGTGTTGCTCTTTAAACATATTTTAATGCAGTATGCAGTTTATAACAGAAACAAGCATTGAGGCTGAAGATTTTGTAAACCACAAGTCACAGATGGTAAGACTTTAACCCATGTAATCATAGATATGACAGTTGTTTTTGCATGGTTGGATGGATAGGTAGCATGACGTAGTAGTCAGAGAGCTCCCTCTGTATCTTGTGCTAGTTATTCTATCTTAGGGATGCTGAGATGTTAATGGTAAATATGTGTGGCAGTCAAGCTTACCATTTTCAATGGCCACAATCACTCACAAGCAGAACCTTAAATAATTTCAGCTTGCCTTTGCTGTTTGCCCGCTGACTCAAGCGCCTCAGCAGGTAGTTTTGCAGCTGCACAGTAGCAGTGGAGTTTCATTTTTTTCTGCCTTGTGGCCACTTTTTGTGCCTGCATGGAAACTGATTCCCACCCCTCACCCCCAGTCATCATGGCTGGTTGGGTAATTAAATTATGTTGGGAGGAGTGGAAAACTACGGCTCTCATGGGGCTGTGCAAAAACACACATGAGCAAACTGCTGCAGACCCAGAACAACTGGCATCCATTAATGGTGATCAGACAGACTGTAAACACCCAATGGTAAGACTTTTTAATAAATACGATCTATATATGACTGAGGCTGCGGTCACATGCACCAGTTGAAGCAGAAGAGAAGTGAGGCTATTCAGTCTGGAGGAATTTGACACGCATTTGCGAGATCACATAGTCCTTTGAAACTGAGGGCGCAGCCCGTCATTGTGTGATCAGATGCAACTGTAGGTGAGTCAGTTCCCCTCCCATTTGTTCCCCTTGCACATAAACGAGGAAATGCACCTCCACAATGGGGGTCCCCTATGGAGTATGTGATGATGCGCATACTGCAAAGGGGGGACATGGCACAGAGTCGGCATGGCCTGATCATGATAGTGTGCTTGAGCAATCAAACAGAGGAAAGTCCGCCTGTGGCCCGCCTTATCTAGAAAACACAGGACTTTCCCTGGTGTCTTTTAACTCTGCTTCAATGGCGGAGCAGTACGGGTTGCCAACAACTGTGGGACGCTTCCCAGACGTTGCTGTCTGATCGCTCCCTTTAGATCTGTCAGGCATTTGCACCTATGAGATCTAAAGGAGCATGTGATCGCAGCCTGAGAGTTTTCGTTGACTCCTCATTTCATCAATTGGTAGCAGAACACAGTGAGGCAATAGTGACCGGGGAGGAGGTTAATGTGCCTTTTGTATGCATGGAAAATTGCCAGCAAACAGCATAAGCACCTCACAAACAAGCTGGACTGCCTGTCGAAAAATGAGGCCCTTGGTTGGACAGGGAAGCAGGATGTAAGCTGAACTAGCAGATGTTTAAGCATCTGTTTCACAGGGCTGTTGTGAAGATAAAATGGAGAAGCAAAGAAATATTTATGCTACCCTAAAGAAGGGTAGAATAACAATGAAATAGACAGAGGCAGTCATGAAGAAATGGTTTGTTGCTACACAATCTGAAAGGTTCAATGTTATGGAATTTAAACAAATTATTATTATTATTATTATTATTATTATTATTATTATTATTATTATTATTATTATTATTATTATTATTATTATTATTATTATTATTATTATTATTATTATTAACAACTAGGATTGGGGGGGGGGGTTGTCCTACCGGCACCCTTTGGTGGTATATACTCTTTCTTCTGCTTCCTTGGCTCGGCTCGGTGTCTATTTCTTTTGGCGGCTAGATCGATCCAGTTCTTTCTCGGCTGCTGGGCCGGCGCGTCGTCCCTTTCCAGGCTCCCGACACTCCCCTTTTTCCGGCAACCACGGTAGCTCCGCACAGGCGCACGGCTTTCTGAGTGCTTCCGGACGGCTTCGTCCATCAGGCACCGCCTTGCCGCCTTGATAGTAAGCAATGGCTTATACATATGAATGTATGATATGGAATGTAGAGATGCTTGACTTGTCTATGTTTTTAAATGATGTATTTTATTCTATTACTGTAAAATTTATTCTGCTTATCAGTTTTTGGAAGCCGCCCTGAGCCCGCCTGGCGGGGAGGGCGGGGTAAAAGTGAAATAAATAAAATAATAATAAATTATTCCTACATGCATAGAGAACTTTATTTTGTGGTTAGAATTTGGTAATCCATGGCTGAATGTACCATAAATATAATCATAGTGTTCATCTGTAATGGTCCACAGATGGTGCATTGCTCTCCTTTTTTGTGTCTTTGAAATTAAGTGGTAGCACAATCCTTAGCAAAATCACACCCTTTTAAATCCATTAATTTTAGTGGACTTAAAAGGACTTAGAAGGATATAACTCTGTTTGGATTACACTGTAAGTGCCTGGGAAAAGTGCCTGGGAGTATCTATGTAGTAATGTTCTATGCTGTGACTTCTGGGGGTGAGTAGTGGTACTGAAGCCTGACTCAGATTAAGGTCTTTGTTAACAACACTTGAAAAATACATAGTACAGAGACTTGAATTTCATGCTACCATCTCACCAGTTATCATGTCTCATATATATACATTGCACATTATATATAATGTGCAATGTTTGACAATTGTTTGTTTCAAGATGTGTTTTATTGTTTTCATCCCAATCTTCCAGTTCAGTTCAAAATAAAGCTTTGTGCTGTTTCAGTGGGAAATGTAGGGTCTGTCTTTTCTTACCAATTTATAGTTTTGAATATTGTCTTTCAATTAAATGTCACAATGTTTGGACATCAAATTACAGCTTGGAATACAGACTAATTACTGTATGTCAACATTTCTTCCGGAACAAACATTCTATTTGTCATACAGTTCTTCCCAGCCATTTCTTAAAGGCCTGGAATAATACACTGAACTCAGTGAGAACTTTCTTACTCATTAATAACCTTTGGTAAAGTCTGATATTTACCAATAATTCATAAGATGTTAGAACAGTAGGATGTAGCAGAGAACTGTGCTATTTAGTTTTTCTACTGGTTTTCTGTACCAATAAAGCTGAAGGGCAACTGAGTACCCTTAATAAAATGACTGCCTTTCTTCCATCAGTTACTGAAAAGGAATGGTTTTCACTGTGGTTGCATTTACATGTCCATAAAAAGCTGTGTGACTTAACGGTGCATGTCAAATCCAACAAAGCTCCTTCAGTAAATTACCAAATTTCATTCTTATTTCCTTAATCCGGTAAAGGATGTTTACCATGGCATAGGTGAAAATGTCAAAAATAAGTCTCATGACTCAGTAAATTTTGATATCAAAAGAATTACTAGATTCCTTCAATCAATATTTTTTGCTTAAAGAAGAAGAAGAAATAGGAACTTCAAACATGAAGTTTCTTGAGGCAGAATCCGGCTCCCTGGTTTACCATGGAGAACCAGGAGATGTCCTGAATGATGCTGGCAAAGAACTCATAGTGAATCTGACAGACCGTGCTGTACAGCACATATTTATGAAGTAGTGGTGAGAGTGGCAAAGAAGTGTTACATCTCTGCTACCATTGCATCACCTAGTTCACAACCATCCCAGTTATTCAAGGTAGCTCAGCATCTGCTGAATCTGCACCTTTATTGTCTCAGGAACAAACGATCGGTTGTGGCACAAAATCAGCAACTATCCATACATGTGCATTCTCTGTAGAACTGTTGGTAATAGAGCTGTATTGTAAGGAAATGGTTCAGAAAGCTGCTTTGGTAAAGGGTTAGGGGCCATGGACTATACTACTGTGTATAGTATGTACAGTCTGTTGCTGTAGGTATCATCTTACTATGTGATTTCTGCATCATTTAATATGTCATGTTACTTCTTATGCTTTGTTTCAGCTCTGTTTCAGATTTCCGAATCCTATTGCATTTGTATGGATGTCCCATCCTGTTGAATATATTAATTTGCACTGTATAATCCACCTTGAGTCTTGGTGAGTAAAACAGATTATAAATGATGTAAATAAAAAGAAAACATAATAAGCTTTTCAAAAAAATTGTGTGTGTGTATGAATAGTGTTGTGCAATCCTAATTTAAAACCTCTTCTCCTGCACAGTCTTAGTCCCATCAAAAATGGTGGGAAGAAACGATTGTAGCTATTAATTTATATATCTAATTCTCAACATGGCCCGGGTGTGCGGATACTTATTTTTGCAGATTGGAGGTATATGGAGGGGAAAGAGATTATCCTGCACATGTGAGCCACTCCCCAGGTATGCAGAAAAATTTTAAAACTTTTTTTAAAAATAAAGGGGAGGTTAAAAACAGCAAAAAATAAAATAAAATAGAACAGCGTTCACTGTCCCTGTGTAGAGAATGTACTTACTAAGCTGGGAGAACATGCTGGAGAGCCCTAGGGAGGCTGCTACTGCTGCTGCCATTTGGAATGCCAGGAGAAGCAGTTGCAGCTGCGAGGACAACTACTGCAGCTATAACCACCCAGCCAATGCTCTACCTGCAGGATGCCCCAGGACCCACCACTCATTTCACCCCCTCCACTGTGGACTGAAATGCAGCCCTTGCCACCACCACCAGTAGACTTGTGCCTATTCCTTTGGGTGTGCGTGGGGAGCTGTCACAGCACTATGGCAGCGATGGCAAGCACCAGCCTGACTTCAACAGCAAGGCACTGCTGGGGGGGGGATCAGGTGGGCCTGGCCAGCCAGAGGGGATGGGAGGGAAAAGGGAAGGCTGCAAGATAGCACTTCGATTCCCTGGGGGGAGGGAGAAGCAAAGGTGGAGGAAGTTTCTCCCTTCCCAAATGGGCAACAGGGCACAGGGTACCCCCAAACACCCCTCCACTCCCAAATGGGACCTCAGAGTTTACAGTTTCCAACATAGTGGTGTCTTCCTCCCACGGCGCCTCCAGAAAGTTGGCACTTCTTCCTCGGTCATTGAATCCTCTTCCAACCTTCCTCCTCTTATTTCCCCCCACAGTGGGGACCCACAATAAACTTGCATACCTTGCCCCTCTTTCCTTCCTTCCCTCTTCCTCTTCAAACAATCCTCCCACTCTGCCCCCTACCCTTCTCTGTCAACCTAACCCATCTCTTCTGCTCCATTCCTTCTCTGATAACCTACTCCCATTAGCCCTTTTCTCCAATTTCTTTTATCTGTCAATATACCCCCTATTTCACTCCTTTCTCCCATTCCCCTTATCTGTCAATCTATCCCCATCTCTTTGGCCTCCCCCTTTTCTCCATCAGTCTATCCAACCCTTACTTCTCTTCCTACCTACCACCCACCCATGGCACTTCACTCACCCCCACCTTTGCAGCTCTCCCCAACTACCCCCCTTCCTTATTTATTTATTTATTTATTTGATTTTACTATCCCACCCTAACCCCTGGGGGTCTCTGGGCAGCTTACAGAAGGTGCTAATCACATTTTTACAGAATCTAACCTAGGGCCACAGACATATAGGGGTGGTGACTACCCTACCAGGCACCCTTTTTCTTGTGGCGGATCTTCGGTCGTTGTCTTGTTCTTGCGGGAGGTAGTCGGTGGTGTCCTTTCTGGTGCTGGTCTTTGAGGTTCCCTTCTTCCGGCTGTAGCGATTCCATTTCCGGGCCAGGACCACTCGCACTTCTACTCACCCCCCAGCCTTGCTGCTCTCCCCACCTACCTCCCAAATGACTGTCTGTATTCAACTCCCCCCCCCTCCAATTTGGATTAATATATCTTTGTTTCAATGTGAAACACTTCTGCAGTCTCTCTCATAAATAAGGTTACCTGGGGTTTTACTCCTCACCCAAGGGATCATCTGTCCCAAATTGCAGGCTAATAGAGGCAATTAATGTCAGTTGTACAACCTGAATGAGTTTTTTTCTTCTGGAATCCTCAAGTGTCTGTGTGTGGGAGGGAGTGAAGCTAGTTTAAAACTATATGTGAGGGAAGGTAACTCCTGTTGTGTACTGCCTCTTTAACAGGCTATCCTAGTAAGCAGGAAGAGTAGGAAGGACTCAGTACTTCTCTTCTCACTCTCCCTGCTAGCAGCCTGCAGGAGTGCATGGCCTACTAAGAATCTGCAGAACCAGCCCAGGACAACCCTGGCTTAGAGCTCTAGAAACAGCTTAGTTAAGTATTGTTATTCCTTAATGCAATAGCCAAGTTACCTGCCCTACAGTTACTGTTAATAAAGAGGCCTTCAGCCAAATGGAACTGGGTGTTTGTTGTTTGCTCCACTACACAAAATTTGGTGGTGAGGATGAGATACCTCTGCTATTAAAACATCCAGGAAGCTTTGGAAATAAGTTGAGATCAGACTGATGTGTTCCTTGCCTTCTACATTAGTGCTGACATACTACAGAAATGGCTCCACTGGGCCATATAGGCAGAACAAAAGCATGCAATTTTATTGACTGTGGAGCAAAAGCTTTTGCTATTGTTCGTTCTTTTATGGCACCTGCTGCACCAAGTACAAAAACTTGTGATAAACTGATAGCTCTGTTGAAGACACATTTTTGCCCCAAACCATCTTTTACTCTATACAGGTTCTATTTTTTAAAGCATGATTATCAAGCCAGTGAAAATATAGCAGAATACATTGCAGAGCTCCATCACAATATGGTTGTGATGAGATAAAACTTGAGACATGGCTAGTTAGGTCCTATGGTCTTTCATGACTTGTAGTATGCCTGTGTGTGTGTGATGTATGCCTGAGGGGTGGAACCCATTCCCCACTTACTGACCCTGTGCTATTGCTCATTAGTTCTGACAAAAGTGTTAACCTTACCAGAAGTCCAAATCTTACCAATAAACCGCATTAAGGAATATTGCGTGAAGAGTGGTTCCTCTGGGGTCTGACAGTGGACTCTAATCTGGGAGAACTGGGTTTGATTCCCCACTCCTCCTCTTGCAGCTGCTGGATGACCTTGAGCAAGCCATAGTTCTGTCAGACCTGTTCTCTCAAGGACAGTTCTGGAAGGAGCTCTCTCAGCCCCACCTACCTCACAGGGTGTCTGTTGTGGGAAGGTGAAGGGAAAGGAGTTTGTAAGCTACTCCGAGACTCTGAGTAAAGGGCAGGTATAAATTCAATCTCTTCTTCTTCTTCTTCTTCTTCTTCTTCTTCTTCTTCTTCTTCTTCTTCTAGTTCTTCTTCTCATGAACATTCTTCACAGTAGATGTTTGCCTATCCCTAATTTATGACAACAAGTCTCTTCTTCTTCTTCTTCTTCTTCTCTTAGTTTACTCCAAGCACATGCAGCACTTGTCTCCCCATTTTGTTTGCCATCACATGAACACTTCTTCTTCTTCTTCTAGTTCTTCTTCTCATGAACATTCTTCACAGTAGATGTTTGCCTATCCCTAATTTATGACAACAAGTCTTGGCTTTGCAAAATTATTATATAGTCAGTAAACTGTTAATGTTTAGAAGCCACAGCATCTGTCACCTGGTGGACTCTGGGAGGTGTAATAAGATAGCTGGAGTGATGCAGTTTGGGCCTCTGGTTTCAAGTTGTGTAATATGTGAAATAAATACATATTTGTTTATATTAATTTGTTCTATACTCATAAGAGGCATGGACAACTGCTTTGTAGGGACATCAAGATCTTTCTAAACTCCATTACAATACCTTTGAAAGGGACATATCACCATCCTCCAGTAGGGTTGCCAGGCTGTTGGGAGCCTGGGGAGGGGGCATAAACATGGTTTCCCCCAGAACTAATGTCCCTTTTCCCTAGGAATTGCCATAGAGTTTCCAGTGATTACTAGAGAGGAATGATTGTTTTAGAGGACAGTCATGTTGGTCTGCAATAGAGCAGCTAGATTTGAGCATCTTAGAGACCCACAAGAGTTTGATGGTATAAGCTTTGAGTCCTGAAAGCTTATTCCCCAAAAATGTGTTGATGCGATGCAACTGGACTTGAATCTAGAGAGGACTGGTGTTACTTCCCATTTTTTTCCCTGGAAGTGACTCATGTCATCTCTAATGGTGATTTTTAAAAAATTATCTTGCCAGCTGCTAACCTATCCATCAAAATATAAATGAAGTAAATACATAAAATAAATGTCTGAGGAAGACTAAAGGTGAGGAGGGATGACCCCTGCATAACCCCAAGGATTATTTCACTTCCTTTTCATTTCTGGATTGCAGTATACAAACAAGCTATGATGGTGGGCTTACATCTCTAGTCCAATGAGAATAGATAGATATCCTATTCCTCATAGTTGAAGATTGTTAAGGATGATATTATTCTCACTGTGTTCTCTGGCACTTTCTGCTTATTGCCCTAATGGTGAGAGTAGGGAGTTGTTTCTGTTATAACCTACAAGCTTCATATTTTCTACTTTTGAAACTGGTGAAACTAATAAAATGAATATATATATGTATATTGTGGAAGCCTGAAGATAGCTGTGAGGAGGAGAAATGTTCAAATACAGGCCAACCATATAACTTGCTTTAAAAGGTTTGACAATGCTGCCATGAAAATTCACACCAAGTTTGCTTTTCTTCCATTTCATGCTACTTTTTATATAATACCCAGCTGCTGCACTTTCTGTAAACCTTTCCTACGCACAGACACAAGTGAAGGTCAGTCAGTTGTCTGAAGCAATATAATGAAAACACATCTGAGACATAAATGACAGGTTGTCAGATGTTATGGATATATGTTTTATGGATATACAAGCCTGCTACCTGTGCTTCGCTGCAGTAT
>NW_015176127.1:64746-65812 GCF_001447785.1 Gekko japonicus | reverse complement strand
GGAGGGCATAATTATCAGTCTTCTGGATTATTCTGTTCTGTATTTGGATTCAGGATTTTTCTGGAATTCCGAAATTATTCAGGTCCATATTCACCATGGGAAACTCAATGGCTGTTTTTCTTCAAGCAAATGATATCAAAACCACAGCGTGGTTCATGCTGCCTGTCCACTAAAGAACCCCCAAGTTTCAATAGGACCAAGGAGTCCAATTCTATGGGACCCTGAACAAGCCCCCCCCCCCGGCCATCTTCCGTTGTTTCCTATGGGGGGGGGGAATTCCATGCTTTCTCCAGGGTAAAGAATAGCCGAACACTCAAGAACAAACAGCCACTGGCCAAAAGCCTCCCAATGCAAACAGCACCGACAAGCCCAACAGAGCTAACATCAAGCCAGAGAATCCCGGCAGAACCACAGGCCAATGTGGCAAGCCCAAGACATCCAATGCCATAACCAGAGAATCCAAGCCAAACCAACTGAAGCAAGGGAACTGAGTCCAGCCCGAAAGGACCAATGTCAAATCACAGAAACCACGCAGAATCCAGAGCCGATGTGGCAGCACAAGCCAAACAGTAACAAAGTCAAATCACAGAAGCCAAGCAGAATCCAGGGCCATTGTTGCAGCGCAAGCCCAACAGAACCAATGACAAACCACAGAAGCCAAGCAGAACCAACCTGGCAATCTCCCCCTAATGTGGGATCCCACTTGGCTGTGAGAGCTGCCTCCCTACCCCTTCCCTCCCATTGTCCAGGAAACCGGCAAAAAGAAAGGAGTTTTGGAGTTTTAAAACGTGGGCCCCAGATATTTCTGAGTATTTCTGCGAATTTTTGGGATCAGGAGACTGGTATTGCCAAGATTCCTGAAAATCAATCTGGATCCCAAATATATCCGAAAAATATCACAAAGTGTTTCGCAGGGATATATTCACACTGGCTATGTCCAAGCGCACATCCCTTCAGAGAACCCTTTCCCACACCCCCTTTCAAGCACAGTCTAAAGACAGAGCGTGTTCCACAGTGAGAGATCCCTGCAAGCCATAAGCAGGCCAATTCCAACCGGAAGTCCTCT
>NW_015176127.1:64356-64585 GCF_001447785.1 Gekko japonicus | reverse complement strand
AGAAGAGAGCTGGCGGGATTGTCGTGCCCCTCCCTTGGTCATGCGCAGTGGGGCCGGCGCATGACTGGGGAGCAAGTGTGAAAATCCCTTTCTCTTTCAAGAGTAACCGATCGAGGTCGGCGCGGGTGCACTATATCCCAGAGGTGTGATGCACAGAGAAGAAGAAGAAGAGATGGGTTTTATACCCCATGGCCCTTCACTTGGCGTCTCAGAGCGGCTTACAAACTCC
>NW_015176127.1:64156-64293 GCF_001447785.1 Gekko japonicus | reverse complement strand
CCGGTTCTCCCAGATTAGAGTCCGCGCACTTAACCACTACACCAAACTGGCCATGAAGAAGATCATCAAGGATCGCAACATTGTTACAACGCTTGCCAAAAAAGAACAAATCCTGCTCAGCTTTTCTTTTTTTAAAA
>NW_015176127.1:57319-62409 GCF_001447785.1 Gekko japonicus | reverse complement strand
GATCGGACCAAAAGGGGAGGGTATCTATTCCACTATCTTGTTTCACACAGTAGCCAACCAGATGATCCTGGAAGGCACGGAAGCAGGACATGGAAGCCAAAATCTCCCACCTACCCCCAGCACGGTTACGTAGAGGGTTCTGGCCAATAAAAAGGAATATAAATCCTTTCCCTATGAAGAAAGTCCCCCCCCAATCGCCAGGTCCTTCCCCACCCTGGGCTGGCAACTCTAGCAGGAAACAAAAGTAAGAGGGAAACCAGGACACACAATGTGGCAAGATCACGGGAAGATTTCCCCCCCATCTCCATGGTATTCTTAGAGCATCATTCGACACGGGGTCATTGCTTCCAGGGCTAGACTTCCATGGCTGCCCTGTCCCACCCTCCAGACCTCCCAGGACTGATCGAGGTTTCTAAGATTATGCATGCAATATGGCAGGCAGAGAAAGAAGTCCTTTTCTCCCTTTCGCACAAGACAAGAACTCGTGGGCACTCCATGAAATTGCTGAGCAGTCGGGCTAGAACGGATCAAAGGATGTCCTTCTTCACCCAAAGAGTAATTAACACATGGAACTCACTGCCACAGGAGGTGGTGGCAGCTATAAGCATGGATGGCTTCAAGAGGGAAATGGATAAACATATGGAGCAGAGGTCCATCAGTGGCTCTTAGCCACAAGATATAGATAGGAACTTTCGGTCTGGGGCAAGTGATGCTCTGTATTCTTGGTGCTTGGGGGGGGGCAACATTGGGAGGGCTTCTAGTGTCCTCTGGCCCCGCTGCTGGACCTCCTGATGGCACCAGGTATTTTTGGCCACTGTGTGACAGAGTGTTGGACTGGATGGGCCACTGGCCTGATCCAACATTGGCTTCTCTGATGTTCTTATGACTCGTCTGCAAATAAAACCGGCTGCCTCTCAAGCCCCGTCCGGAGAGCAGCCCCCCCTCTACAAAGGCAGGGGAGGGCTTTGCTTTGCTTCCCTACGGTGAAAGCTAAACTTCAGACAACTGAACCTTGGCTGCGCGCAGCAGGTGCGGCATTGCCTCGTAGCCCCGAGGGGTCCCTTGCTGTGGGAAGGCCTGATAGCTTTTGCAGACAGAGAGCCTTGCCGTTGCCTCCCGGGACGAGGTGGGTGTCATCTCGGGGACAAGAGGAGGAGTTAACCGGGCCGGGGCCAGCCACAGTCGGCACCTGTGTTGCGGGAGGGGAAAGCAAAAATGGAGGAAGGCGGCGTTCTGTTCGGCCGGCGCCTTTGAAGGCAGGCCACAAGGGAGATCCGAGGAAATGAAAGCGACGTCGTCAGGAAACCGTGAAGGTCCCCAAATGATCCAGGGACCCGTAGATGCAGAATGCTTAACCCCTCAACTGGCTAGCGTGCAGAGAATTGTGACCCTCGTTCCGAGGCAGCCAAAACATTCAAGAAAGAAAGCCCGTTTAATGTGCTCGGGGAACAGGGGCTTGTGATGCTGGAACATGGTGCGCATTCCAAGAACTGGGCTCCCGCCCCTCACTGGGTGCACAATGGTATCCCCTGAGCCATTATTGTCATTCCCATATTATGATTCCTTACAAATGTCTGCTCCATCCATCATGGAAAGCAGTCGGTCAACTACGAGTGCCCGAGACAATTTTTTGCCTCCCTCAAAACAAGATATGCACTGTTTGTCAACATTCTACTGCTGACGCTAACTTGAGCGGCCACCTCCCCCCAAAACTGGCAAACATCCGTCAACATCAGAAAAAACATAGACCTAAGCTTAAGGTGAACTCTGAAGTGCTACAGCCCCTGAGGACAGGACAGACAGTGAGATAGGTCTCTAGGAGAAGAGATGGATTTATACCCCATCCTTCACTACCCGAAGGAGTCTCCGATCGGTTTAGAATCTCCTTTCCCTTCCCCTCCCCACAACAGACACCCTGTGAGGTAGGGGGGGCTGAGAGAGCTCTCTCGAGAACTGCTCGTGAGAGAACAGCTCGTTAGAGAACAGCTCGTTAGAGAACAGCTCTAAGAGAACTTGTGATTGACCCAGGGTCACACCAGCAGCTGCATGTGGAGGAGTGGGGAATCAAACCCGGTTCTCCCAGATTAGAGTCCAGGCTCCTCACTGGCTCTCTAGAAGGCCCTGCTTGCAGGGAAGGCAGGATACAAGTTTAATAAAGTGTAAAATAATGAAAATAGTCTCATAGTCCCAAGGTCCAGAAAAACTTATTTCATGTAAGCAGTTCTGTTACGACTGGGATTGGGACAAAACAATTTGAGGCCTAAACGTTTTCTCTCTATGCATTTCTCTTTCATACGCCCTTCAAGTAAGTACACAGAAACTACTGCCCCAAAACCACCAACACACCTATCCATAGTAGCCATTTGGTGCTTACTTGTTTTTTTAAAAAATCATTCCTCCTGGTCACCCGAAGGCGATTTTTAGTGACCACAGGTGACCAGACAACAGGCTATTTTGCAAGCCCGACGGGCGCCAGAATTTCGCCAGCCTTCTCGTTTCCTCCGTTCCCTGACGATCAACCGCTACCGAGGGCCCAAACGTAAAAATAAAAAAAGACAACTTACCGCTCCCAGCATGATTCGGAAAATGAGCCACCGATAACCCCAGATGACGATGCGGGAAGGAGGCGTCCGTTTGGGCAGCTGGGAGAACGTCCAGAACGGGCAGAGGAAGATCCCTAGAAAACCTGTTTCGAGGAGCTGAGACTCCCACCCTGCCGGGGGTAAAAGAGTGCAGTTAGTAACAGGAGGAGGAGGAGGAGATTGGATTTATACCCCGCCCTTCTCTCAGAGTCTCAGAGCGGCTTACAAACTCCTTCCCCTTCCCCTCCCCACAACAGACACCCTGTGAGGTAGGTGGGGCTGAGAGAGCTTCTGAGAGAACTTGTGACTGACCCAAGGTCATCCAGCAGCTGCAAGTGGAGGACTGGGGAATCAAACCCGGTTCTCCTAGATTAGAGTCCGCACACTTAACCACTACACAAAACTGGTTACAAAGGGGTGGTTAAGCTGTGAAGGACAGATCGAGACGGGTCGCTGTGTTAGTCTTGTCCGCCGCAGTAGAAAAGAGCAAGAGTCCAGGAGAACCTTCAAGACTAACAAAGTTTGCTTAATTCTGGGTATAAGCTTTCGCGTGCACGCAACCTTCTTCAGATAACATCTTATTACCCAGAATTAAACTTTGTTGGTCTCAAGCTTTGTTTCACTTATACTTAGTAAAGGTCAAGGTTTCCCTTGCTCAAAAGCCAGTCGAATCCGACTCTAGGGATGCGGTGCTCATCTCCGTTTCCATGCCAAAGAGCCAGCGCTGTCCAAAGACATTTCCGTGGTCATGTGGCCGGCATAGACTAGACGCCGAGGCGCACGGAACGCTGTTCCCTTCCCACCGAAGCGGTACCTATGTATCTACTTGCAATTTCTTGCTTTCAAACTGCTAGGTTGGCAGGAGCTGGGACCAGAGACGGGAGCTCACTCCGTCATGCGGCACTCGGATCTCGAACCGCTGAGCTACCGACCTTCCGATCTGCAGTTCAGCGTCTTAACCACTTGAGCCACCGCAGCTTACTTACAAATTTCAAAATTATACCAAACTTCTCATTTTTTTCACGTCTAATTTGGATATGAAACGCATTCCATGTTCATCGAGTGACCGTGTAAACTTAGCCAAACAAAGTTTGAGTCCAGCGGTACCTTCAAGACCAATAAAGTTTAATTCTGGGTGCACACGAAAGCTTCTACCCAGAATTAAACTTTGTTGCTCTTAAAGGTGCCACTGGACTCAAATTCTGTTCTCTTGCTTCGGACCAAGACAGCGACCCACCTGAAATTAACCTTGGTAAGACAGCAAGTATTGTATATATATTTTCCCCCCATTTCCTCCAACATTTCAGGGTTCCCCCACATTGGGAATAAAAGGGGAGGGGGTTCTTCATGGGCCCAAAGACTGCAGACATTTTGCCTCTTTCGCTAGGCTCTGAGCAATGTTCCCTTTAAGCCGCGGAGTCTTGTGAGCAAAAATTCTACTTTGTGAGCTCCTGGCATTAAAGCTGTGAGCGAGCCATTTGGCTACTGCAGAAATTAGTTTGTTCAGGAGCCCTCCTTCCTGAGCTAAGGCAAAAATATGTGAGCTGGAAGCTAAGAAACGGTGGGCTAGCTCACACTCACTCAGCTTAGAGGGAACCCTGGCTCTGAGGGGAAGGGGGCCTCTTCCTGTTCCACTGGCAGCTGTCGATAAGAATCCTGGCAAGTCATTGGTAAGGAAATCCAACACACGTCCCCACGGCCAGCCATCGAGAGGAGCAGCTGCACAGAAAGGCGACGGCACGACAACCTGCGAGAAGAACAGTGGAGCGATCCTGTCCTCTCATCCCCCCCCCCCAATACACTCCCGGATTTTCTTGGAGTAACCCCGCTTCCCTGGAACGGGCCGCACACAGCAAGAGGCAACCGCTCGGGCTACTGAAGACGCCAAAGAAATGCAATTCCATCCGACGGGCAGGCAAATTGCGGTATTTGCATCTCGTTTCCTTCCCAGTAAAACTGTACTCCATGTAAACATCCCAGTGGTTATTTAGAAAGGGAACTGGGGGGGGGGGAAGGGCAAACCGTTGTTCTTGCACCGTCAGACACAGGCGGGGCATCACCAATGTTCCCTCTAAACTGTGGAGTCTTGTGAGCAAAAATTCTACTTTGTGAGCTACTGGCATTAAAGTTGTGAGCAAGGAATTTGGCTGCTGCACAGATTAATTTGCTCTGGAGCCCTCCTTCCTGAGCTAAGACAAAAATGTGTGAGCCAGAGGCTAAAAAACTGTGAGCTAGCTCACACTAACTCAGCTTAGAGGGAACAGTGGTCACCAATGTTCCCTCTAAGCTATGGAGTCTTGTGAGCAAAATTTCTACTTTATGAGCTACTGGCAATAAAGTTGTGAGTGAGTAATTCAGCTACTGCTCTGGAGCCCTCCTTCCTGAGCTGAGACAAAAATGTGTGAGCCAGAGGCTAAAAACCTGTGAGCTAGCTCACACTAACTCAGCTTAGAGGGAACACTGGTCATCACTGCTCTCGCAATTCAAGGTCGGCATGGCAGGCACCGA
>NW_015176127.1:53180-57302 GCF_001447785.1 Gekko japonicus | reverse complement strand
AGAGTGACCTGCTGGCGTTTCTGGTTAATTTTGCTCCTCCGGCCCCTGCAACACATTTGTGTTTCTTCAAAAAGCCATATCAAGGGGTAAAGAACAGCTCTGCCAACATGGAGCATGGTACAGCACTGTTCGTTCCTCCTGGGCAGAAACAGTGGGGCAGAATGTCATTTTCTATTGTCTTCCGCTGTATAGAAGGAAAGGTAAAAGGTGCTGTCTCACAAAAGCCACTCTAGCCGACCGCTGCTGCTCTGGATAACCGAAGCAGCCCCCTGCGGAAGCCATCTCTTCCAAGTATCCTTCCAAGTCAAGAGTATAGTTCACTGCTAGAGAGCCGATGAACTGTCATGGTTAACACGTTTGAGTAGGCCCAGGAGACCAAACTCCCGGAAGAATACGGGACGGAAGAACACACGACGTGAGCCACACGACGGTCACCTCGAGATTAGACTACTGTAATGCTCTTCACACGGGGCTGCCCTTGTCGCAAATCCAGAAGCTGCAGCTAGTGCAGAGTGCTGCGGCCAGGCTTTAGATGGGTCTCCTGAGATGGGAACACATCTGGCCTGTGCTGAAAGCGCTGCACTGGCTGCCAATAACATACCGAATGCGTTTCAAGGTGCTGGTTCTTACCTTTAAAGCCCTACATGGCCAGGGTCCGACATACTTGAGGGACCGCCTTTCCCCACACATACCCCAGAGAGCACTACGGTCAGGGGCACAACATCGTCTAGTGATTCCAGGCACCAAGGAGGCCAGGCCCACCACAACCAGGGCCAGGGCCTTTTTGGTGGCGGCTCCTAGCTGGTGGAATGAGCTCCCAGAGGAGATCAGGGCCCTGCGGGACCTTCTACAGTCCGCAGGGCCTGCAAGATGGAGCTCTTCCGCCAGGCTTTTAACTAGGAGCCGCCCACCACTACCACCATTACTGTCAGTAACATCGGGGCAGTAGATGGCCCTGTATGGAGATCGAGCCACAGCAATGCGGGAGACCGGATACCGTTGAATCGGGATCTAATGTTACATCTACAGTACGCCATCTTTATTTGACTGAATTTTAAATTTTAAATTTCTAAATCAATATCTGTATATGTTTTGTCATTCAATAAAAAATTTTTTTTAAAAAATCTTTATTTGACTGAAGGATTGATATCTTTCGAAAACTTTAATTGTAATATGGATGGTTTTATCTTGTTTTTATATGTTTCATATGCCCAGGCACATGTTGCCCCTGAATGTGAGCAGCCCGGAACCTGTTCGCGGGGGAGGGCGGGATAGAAATGTAATAATTAATAAATAAAATAAAACTCAAAGCCAGAGCAGAGACTCATGCAGAGAGGCAACGGGAAGACTAATCGGGGGCAGGCAACCCTGCTGCATGCCATTATCGCAAGCGACCAAATGATCCAGATCACTGCAAATCCGGAGGAATGTTAGAATAACCTCCCCTCCATGGCAAAGAACAGTGAATCATGCAGAAATTCAACAGGCAGCCTCATCTACAGCGAAACCTTTAAATTGTTTAATTGATGTATTACTTGCAGAAGACTAGGAGCTTTCTCTTGGCATACTGTCTGGAAACGCCCACCTTAAGCAACAACTGGGCTCGCGGGTATCAGCGGCAGCAACGCCTTGCGGATTTCCACCTCCCCAGACGATTTGTCAAGTTAAACGTTTGAGGCAGGGAAACAGGAATGATTGGAAATCCCCTTTCCTTTTGTCCCGGTTAACTGAAGACCCGACAGTTCTCTCCAATTAAAACTTAATGACTGTTCCCCCCCCCCTTGGTGATTGAGACGAGCTCATAAAAAGAGAGGGATTCTCTTTTTATCGGCGCGGTGCGTATCCTGCGGTTACTAGGAGATAACGCTCATTCCCCAAAGCCGGCGGGGCGGGTGAGGGGCAGAGTCGGCCACTGCTTCGACAGCTGCATGGAAGGAGGGGGGAGCAACGGATAAGGCGGGGACCTGAAAGGTTAATTGTTACCCCCCCCCTCACAAAGAGCAGTTATGGGCGCTGAACTGGCACCCGAAAGGTAGTATATCTCAGCTCACACAAGAGCGCCTGTGTTGCAGGGCCTTTCACATGCTAATAATCCTGCTCTCGTTCCAGAAAAACAGCTGGACTTGCTGGATTGGCACCCACAAGCCCCCCCCCCAATGCCTCAATATGGGCCCACCAGGCCGGGCAGCCATCACCCACCCAAAGCTGCACCCCACTAATGTTCTCAGATGTACCACGGTGCCATCGACCATCATTGTTGATATACCAATTTGGCATTATTGTTATTGGGTATGTAACCCAACTGTCGCGTTATTTTAAATAGCGAGTTACGTTATTTATTGTATTGTTGTAACCCTCCCTGAGAGCCAGTTTGGTGTAGTGGTTAAGAACGCAGACTCTAATCTGGGAGAACTGGGTTTGATTCCCCACTCCTCCACCTGCAGCTGCTGGTGCGACCTTGGGTCAGTCACAAGTTCTTTCAGAGCTGTTCTCTCAAGGTCAGTCCTCGAAAGAGCTCTCTCAATCCCGTCTACCTCACAGGGTGCTTGTTGTGGAGAGGGGAAGGGAAAGGGATTGTAAACCACTCCGAGACTCCTTCAGGTAGTGAAGGGCGGGGTATAAATCCGATCTCTTCTCCTTCTTCCCTGAGCCTCCTTGTGGGGAGGGAGGACTAGAAGTCAAATAAAGTATGTTCCAGTTCCACTGTCCACATTTCTTCCGATACGCACATTAAACCAGGTGTCCCCAACCAGACAAAAGCCAGTTTGGTGTAGTGGTTAGGAGCGCAGACTCTAATCTGGGAGAACCAGGTTTGAGTCCAGACACCTGCAGCTGCTGGTGGAACCTTGGGTCAGTCACAAGTTCTCTCAGAGCTGTTCTCTCAAGGGCAGTCCTCGAAAGAGCGCTCTCAGCTTCGCCTACTTCACAGGGTGCTTGTTGTGGGGAGGGGAAGGGAAAGGGATTGCAAGCCACTGTGAGACTCCTTCAGGTAGTGAAGTGTGGGATATAAATTCAATCTCTTCTTCTTCTTCCCTGAGCTTCCTTGCGGGGAGGGCGGGCTAGAAGTCAAATAAAGTAAAGTATGTCCCAGTTCCACTGGCCACGTTTCTTCTGATACGCACATTAAACCAGGTGTCCCCAACCAGTGAGAGCCAGTTTGGTGCGGCGGTTAGGAGCGCGGACTCTAATCTGGGAGCTGGGTTTGGTTCCCCACGCCTCCACATGCAGCTGCTGGTGTGACCTTGGGTCAGTCATAAGTTCTTTCAGAGCTGTTCTCTCAAGAGCAGTTCTCTCAGAGCTCTCTCAGCCCCACCTGCCTCCCAGGGTGTCTATTGTGGGGAGGGGAAGGGAAAGGGGATTGTGAGCCACTCTGAGACTCCTTCGGGTAGTGAAGGGCCGGGTATAAAAACCAACTCTCCTTCTTCTTCTTCTTCACTGTGGCGCCCACCTACATCTTTCTTTGTACCCACCAAGTGTTTTTAGAAGGTTGGTGGGGCCCTTGCCCAGCATGGCTTTTGATTGGCCACTGATGGTCCAGATTAAATTGTTTTAATGGTATTTAATGGTATTTAATGGTAAGCAGATTAAAAGAATGTTGTTTCGGTGGCATGTGCCACCGCAGAGTTTGTTATATTCCCTCTCCCTCCCCTTTCCCAGTGTGTTTTTTAAAATTACCCCTCTTCTCCCTTCTTTACCCAAAGAGTGATTAACACATGGAATTCTCTGCCACAGGAGGTGGCGGCGGCTACAAGCACGGACGGCTTCAAGAGGGAACTGGAGAAACATCTGGAGCAGAGGTCCATCAGTGGCTATTGGCCACAAGGTACAGATAGGAACTCTCGGTCTGGGGCAAGGGATACTCTGTATTCTTGGTGCTTGGGGGGGGGGCAACAGTGGGAGGGGCATCTGTGTCCTGGCCCCACTGCTGGACCTCCTGATGGCCCCTGGTATTTTTGGCCAATGTGTGACAGAGTGTTGGACTGGAGGGGCCATTGCCCTGATCCAACATTGGCTTCTCTTATGCTCTTATATGGAGCGAAGTCCATCAGTGGCTCTTAGCCACAAGATCTAGATAGGTACTCTCGGTCTGGGGCAAGGGATGCTCTATATTCTTGGTGCTTG
>NW_015176127.1:52471-53163 GCF_001447785.1 Gekko japonicus | reverse complement strand
TGCTCTTTGTTGTTGGTGCTTGGGGGGGGGGGCAACAGTGGGAGGGCTTCTAGTGTCCTGGCCCCACTGCTGGACCTCCTGATGGCCGCTGGTATTTTTGGCCACTGTGTGACAGAGTGTTGGACTGGAGGGGCCATTGGCCGGATCCAACATTGGCTTCTCTTATGTTCTTATGAAACGGACAAAGACATTCCTTCTTGCTTTCCCGGGTTGCAATCTTCGGCGAGGACTTGGCTTGCCAGCTCTCCTTTCCATTCCTACCTCGTGTGACATCACTGCTTTATTTTAATTTTATTTATTCGCTTCATCACTTCATTGATACCCCCCCACCTTCCTCACCCATGGGGACCCAAAGCAGCTTACATCGTTCTCTTCTCCATTCTATCCTCACCACAGCCCTGTGAGGTAGGCCGGGCTCAGTGTGCGTGACTGCCCCAAGGTCACCCGGCAAGCTTCCATGCTGTCGTGGGGACTCGAACCTGGTTCTCCCGCATCCTAGCCCGGCGCTCCAACCAGTACGCCACACCGGCTCTCGTTCCAGGTGGGAGCCCCAAAACCAGCAGGGATTCAGGATGGCCCGTCCCAGGCCTGTAGCTACAGTGGGGCATCTAGGGGCTAGGCCCCCTGACTTACTGACAACGCCCCACGATTTCCCATCCCGCCCAGGGCCCCCAAACCGCAGCAGGTGTAGG
>NW_015176127.1:48904-52300 GCF_001447785.1 Gekko japonicus | reverse complement strand
GGGGCTCCCAGCGTAAAAGCGACCCCCCCCCCCCCCCGGCGCACCTGCCTTGCTTATTCAGAGCCGAACGCTGGCACTGCCAATTGGGACCTGTTCCAGCATCACGAGCGGGTCGAAAAACATGAAGAGGGAGACAGAGAGGAGAGGAGGAGGAGAACTCTGTCACGCAGCTGGAAGAAGGCGGGGAGGGGGGGGATATCTTAGGGATCAGCCAGGGAGGGATAAACAGAGCTCACCCAGCTGTTTAGCTCTTTTTAAAAAAGAAAACACCCTTAAATTACCCAGTGACACCGACAACAGCTGAGCTAGGGCTCAACGGAGTTTAACAGCCAGGGGACTGGATTTGGGGAGGGGGGGACCCATTTCCGACACCATCTTTTTAAAAAACAAAAAGTCCAGCGCAGTGCATAGCTCGGGAAATTGCTGAGGGCTCAGGGCGGGGCAGCTGCCGAAAGCAACGGAGACCAGTGTTCCCTCTAACCTAAGTTAATGTGCGCTAGCTCAGTTTTTTAGCCTCCAGCTCACACAATTCTGTCTCAGCTCAGGAAGGTTGTCTCCGGAGCAAACTGATCCATGCAGTAGCCAGTTTTAATGCCAGTAGCCCACAGAGTGGAATCTTTGCTCACAAGACTCCGCAGCTTAGAGGGCGCATTGACGGAAATCCGTCGTTGAGCCTGGCTTTTTAAGAGGAGTCGCCAGGGATCATTTGGGGCCGGAGCGCACCGGAGCCCTGCTCTGGCAGCCCAGGAGCGGGCACAAATGACAGTGGTGGCAAGCCCCGCCCCCAGCTCCCTGCCCCCAAAGTCCTTCTCTCTAGAGTCGCACTGCAGCAGCAGCACGACTCCAGAGAGAAGTGGTTTAACATTTAAACCCCTTCCCTTCTTCGCTTCCCCCCACACCCTGCCTTGGCAGGCCAGCTGGGGAGGCAAAAAGGGCAGAGGCACCTTCAAAAGCCTCCCCTTCCCTTCCCCAGCCAGCCTGCCAAGGTGGGCTGGGGGGGGGAAGCAAAGAGAGAAGGGGTTCTCCATTATAGTATATATTGGAAATATCGCGCCACCACTGCGGTGCGACTCTAGAGAGAAGGGGTTTAAGCTTTAAGACCCTTCTTTGCTCCCCCCCAGCCCACCTGCGGAAGGCAAGGGGAGGCTTTTGAAGATACCTCTCCCCCTTTTTGCTTCCCCCTTTGACATCACTTCTGGTGATGTCAGGGGGCGTGGCATATGCTAATCAGGTATTATGCTAATAGCCTATTTGGGATGTTCATGAGCTCCTGCAGCTCTTTTTCTACGACATGACTCCTGGGAGCAGCGTTGCCCTGGGCCAAACAACCCGCTTCGATCAACCACTGCCGTGCCCTCACATGCTTTGCATGCAGTCACCTGTCAATCCCTCCTTTCAGTAGCGGGTCTGAGGACGAATCCTGGTCCTACTACGTAGAGGAGAAAGGTTGCACCACTGGGCAGCCAATTTTTTTACGCCCCATTGAAAAACCGCAGGTGAACAAAGTGTGAGTCCAGTGGCACCTTTAAGACCGACAAAGTTTAATTCCGGGAATAAGCTTCCGTGTGCTTTTTGGTCTTAAAGGTGGACTCCAACTTTGTTCTGTTGCTTCAGACCAACACGGCGACCCACCTGGATCTAAGCAGATGAACAGGTATTTTAGACTTCTGTGTTTCTTGATTTGCTTAATTTATATCCCATCTTTCACCCCAATGGGGACCCCAAAGCGGCTTACATCATTCCCCTCTCCTCCGTTTTATCATCACAACAACCCTGTGAGGTAGGCTAGGAGGACAGGATGCGATTGGCCAAAGGTCACCCAGCGAGCTTCCACGGCACAAGCAGGGAGTCGCACCTGGATTTCCCAGACCCTAGTCCGACACTTTAACCACTACACCATGCTGGCTCTCTAACTTGACTCGACTTGAGGCAAGGATGCTTTAGACGCTGGCTGGCTGAGGAGCTCTGGTGCCGCCGAATGTTTGCTTGCTCAAGGGAACAGATTGCAGTCCAGTTTCCATGAGGGAAGGGCAAACTGTCCATTCGGCCAGCGTACAAGCAAGCAGGCTTCTCCTCCCGAGCTCTGTGAAAGAATACTGTGACCATAACATTCCACAGTGACTAGCTCAATGCCTTCAGGAAAGCATTGTTTTTCCTTGTTGGCACGTGCCGCGGCTCAACAGGTGTTTAATGGCACACAGACTCACGACATAAAGTCCTACGACCGTGTAAACCCACCCTCTTCCATGAACTTGCAGAGTCCTCTTTAAAGCCATCAGAGCTTGTGGCTGTCACCAAGTCTTGGGGGTAGCAAGGCAGATTTCAGTCATCGGGGTCAAGTTTGTAAAGGTGCTGGTGGTTACAAGGCATCTGGATTTTCGTACCTTTCTAATTTTCACTTCTGTTGGTGTCCACACTGACCTCGATGGCCCAGGCTAGCCTGATCTCGTCCAAACTCAGAAGCTAGCAGGGTTGGCCCTGGTCAGTAACTGGAAAGGAGACCACCGAGGAGGAGGAGGAGATTGGATTTATACCCTACCCTTCACTCAGAGTCTCAGAGCGGCTTACGATCTCCTTTCCCTTCCCCTCCCCACAACAGACACCCCGTGAGGTAGGTGGGGCTGAGAGGGCTCTTTCGAGGACTGGTCTCGAGAGAACTTGTGACTGACCCAAGGTCACACCAGCAGCTGCATGTGGAGGAGGAGTGGGGAATCAAACCCGGTTCTCCCCGATTAGAGTCAGCGCTCCTAACCACTACGCCAAACTGGTCCCGATGTGGAGGCACGCCATGGCACACCACCTCTGAACGTCTCTGGCCTTGAAAACCCCACAGGGTCACCATAAATCAGCCGTGACTTGACCGCAAAGGGAAACGGTGTCCAAATGTTCACCCAGCCCGGGTCTTGCAGTCAAGGAGGTGAGGAGGGAGGCATGAGGACCCCAGGTCACGATTTCAGCATTCGCGACTTTCAGCGTTACAGGACGTATTTGCAAGACGATGTGCAGCTCGCACGAATAGCAATACGACAATGCATCGGGGGGAAACTTGAAGCCCCCTGGCACAATGCACAGTTTAAAAAACAGGGGTCCCACGTTCAAATCATGACACAGAGCTAGAGGCGGCCTTCGAGGCCCCTGGTCGATGCAGGAAATCCAGCGCCAGAGACAGTTGTTGTTGTTGTTGTTGTTCAGTCGCACAGTCGAGTCCGACTCTTCGCGACCCCATGGACCAAGTCACGCCAGGCCCTCCTGTCTTCCGCTGTCCTCCGGAGTCCGCTCAACTTCACATTCGTTGCATCGATGACACTGTCTAACCATCTCATCCTTTGCCGTCCCCGTCTTCTTTTACTTTCAATCTTTCCCAGCATCAGGGTCTTCTCCAGTGAGTGCTCCCTT
>NW_015176127.1:35694-48218 GCF_001447785.1 Gekko japonicus | reverse complement strand
GTTTTTGTGGTACTCTCTTGCTTTCTCCATAATCCAGCGAATGTTTGCAATTTGATCTCTAGTTCCTCTGCCTCTTCGAAACCCAGCTTGAAGACCTTCTGTGGGGCAGAGCTGACTCCCAGCCCAGATGTCATTATCCAGCCTATCTTGCTGTCTGGGACGTTTCGCCTCATGTTCAACCAAAGCCTGCCATCCTGGAACGCGAGCCGGTTAGACTGCACATCTCCAGGTGAACAGTACCAAGGGCTGCAGGTCAAAAACCGCTTCTGGGGACCATGGACAGCAACGGCCAATCAGAACAGAAAGTGCTGGACCTGACCTGGGTAGCCCAGGCAAGTTCAATCTCATCAGATCTCGGAAGCTAAGCAGGGACGACTCTGGCAAGTACTTGGAAGGGAGACCTCCAAGGAATACCGGAGGCAGGAGGCGGGGGCAGGCAATGCTCCCTCCAAGCTGTGGAGTCTTGTGAGCAAAAATTCTACTCTGTGAGCTACTGGCATTAAAATTGTGAGCGAGTGATTTGGCTACTGCATGTTAGTTTGCTCTGGAGCCATCCTTCCTGAGCTAGGATAAAAATGTGTGAGCCGGAGGCTAAGAAACTGTGAGCACTAACTCAGCTTAGAGGGAACACTGCAAGCCACCTCTCTGAAAAATGTCCAAGCCCCCAATAGGGTTGCCAGAAGTCAACCAGGCACACAAGCACGCACACACACACAAATACTAAAAAAAAGAATAGATAGTGCTGCATTAGTTGGACCAATCGCATGACTTAGCATAATGCCCCCCCTCCATCCTAACATTCTCATCTAATTTATTAAGACCGAATCAATCTTGAGACCCCAGCAATGCTCCCTCTAAGCCGTAGAGTCCTGGTGAGCACAAATTCTACTTTGTGAGCTACCGGCATTAAAGTTGTGAAGCCAGCGATTGGGCTACCGTGCAAGTTAGTTTGCTCTGGAGCCGTCCTTCCCGAACGCTGAGACAAAAATGTGTGTGAGCCGGAGGCTAAAAAACTGTCAGCGGGCTCACACTAACTCAGCTGAGGGGGAACACTGGACCCCAGTCGGCGTACCGGATTGAAGGGGAGCAAAGGAGCGTGGTTATCGGCGAACGATTGACCGCGGACGTTCTCTGCCATCTTCCCGTGACGGACAAGAGAAGTCCCACTTAAGATTCCGTGACACTTGTGGCCTTTTGCAAATGAAAACCACAACACATCGCCACACACAACAAGTGCTTCTCGTCAAGGATACCGCTCCTGGACCCCGTCCCACAGGGCTCCCCCCTCCTCCGCTGCCTCTTGCCCCACCGCCAACGGGCCCCGGCTGCATACTGATACTGCTGGGAACGAAAGGGTCGCATTGTTGACCCACCTGCTCCCGTTCTCTTCGGTTTGGATCTCGTCAAATTTCAGCAGCTGCACTGCCGGGAGACAATGGGCGCTACTGTTATTGGGGGCGAAGGGGATGGATGCAATTTAAGACGGAATAAAGCCAAAAAAGGGGGCACGGATTTCAACGGCCACGCTCGCCTCGCACGTGTGGAGAGCGCTCGGCGAGGGCACCTAACTGGGCGCAGAAAAATAAGCTAATTTGCAAAGACCCTGCTCTTTTCTTTCTTTTTTTTGGTAAGGGCTTTCTTGGAAAACGGCGGAGAACATCACGCTCTGCTCCTTATTGTGCTTCACGTTCTCTGGGAAAATACAAGTCGGTCAACCTCATCGGGGGTCCGCTGCAGGCGTGGGAACCCCGAAAAAGAAAACCCCAAGGGAAAAGAAGCCCTAAGCCAATATTTGAACCCCCCTCTCCGAGCCAGTTTGGTGTAGTGGTTAAGAACGCGGACTCTGATCTGGGAGAACCGGGCTTGATTCCCCACTCCTCCACATGCAGCTGCCAGGGTGACCTTGGGCCAGTCACAAGTTCTCTCAGAGCTGTTCTCTCAAGAGCAGTCCTTGAAAGAGCTCTCTCGACCCCACCTACCTCACACGTTGTCTGTTGTGGGGAGGGGAAGGGAAGGAGATTGTAAGCTGCTCTGAGACTCCTTCAGGTAATGAAGGGCAGGGTATAAATCCTCCTCCGCCTCCTCCTCTTCTTCTTCTTTTCTGACTAAAAGAGATCTTAAACAGGCCAGTCATCTACATGCCATGGAGCTGCTTGGCACAGGTAGCAGCACCAGTGAACGCAAAGTCCTACGACCGGGGGCTTTGGCCTGAACCAAGGTCCAGTTCCACTCAAACTTAATGGCTGATGGGCAGCAAGTCTATCATCTTCATTAGCTGCTGTAGATTTTCCGGGTTGTGTGGCCATGGTCTTGGCATTGTAGAACCGGACGTTTTGCCAGTAGTTGTCACTGGCATCCTCAGAGGTATCACAGAAATCTTTGCTTCTTTGCGGCATCCTCAGAGGTATAACACAGAAATCTTTGTTTCTTTGTTCTAACAACTGCTACGATTTTAAATCATCGGAGGTTGGAAGCTGCCTCAGGCATTACCGTGTGCAGAGCACGCGGCGCACGTATTTTGAAACAGCGCTATCAATGCTTAACTGTCGCACACCTTCGACCAAGAGCAGAAATACTGTCATACAGGAACATACCGGGAACAGGAGTCGGTCAACACTTTCTCTTCACCAGTGGGGCGGAACAGGCAAAGATCTTCCAGAGTTCTACGGGTGAATCCAGCAGAATCCAAAAAAACAGAATGCAATCCACATTGCCGCTTTTAGTAGGACCAACCAAATGATGCGTAACAGTGGCATTAGCTTAGCTTGCACGTCATTACATGTCATGTGGTCGGTCCCAATAAATTCTAGGTTTGGGGTAGTGTTTTCCCCCCTTTTGACAACACCTTCTTTCCAAATTCTGCAAAGCCCAAGCAAGGGAGCTTCATCAACATGCATTTTCGGCACTAGAAAGCCACTCTTTTTTTCATTTCAAAGATCGGTTACTGACCTGTTTTAAAAATCCGAAGTCCACAGGTGCCCACCCAAAAACTCAGCTGCAGGAATAACTAATTAAACTCGCATAGCCAGTTTAATAGCTTGAAATGCAGCCACCCTAGGGGTCTTAGTAGACCATACACTGAACGTGAGTCAGCAGTGTGATACTGTAGCTAAAAAGGCAAATGTGATTTGGGGCTGTATCAACAGAAGTATAGTGTCCAGATTATGCAAAGTGATGGTGTCACTCTGCTCTGCTCTGGTTAGACCTCACCTGGAGTATTGCGTTCAGTTTCGGGAGCCACAATTTAAGAAGGATGTAGACAAGCTGGAACGTGTCCAGAGGAGGGCAACAAAGATGGTAAGAGGTCTGGAGACCAAGCCCTGCGAGGAAAGGTTGAAGGAGCTGGGTATGTTTAGCCTGGAGAGGAGACGACTGAGAGGGGATATGATAACCATCTTCAAGTACGGGAAGGGCTGTCATACAGAGGATGGTGCAGAGTTGTTTTCTGTTGCCCCAGAAGGTCGGACCAGAACCAACGGGTTGAAATTAAATCAGAAGAGTTTTTTGCTAAACATTCGGAAGAACTTCCTGACAGAGCGGTTTTTCAGTGGGACAGGCTTCCTCGGGAGGTAGTGGGCTCTCCTTCTTTGAAGGTTTTGAAGCAGAGGCTCGATGGCCATCTGACAGCAATGCTGGTTCCGTGAACTTAGGCAGATCATGAAAAGGGAGGGCAGGAAGGGTTGCCTCAGTGCTTAGTTCTTGTGGCCCTTTCTTGCACGCCCAGGGAAATGCCGGTCGCCACTTTGGGGTCAGGAAACAATTTTTCTCTAGGCCAGTTTTGGCCAAGGATCCAGGGGGGATTTTTTGCCATCTTCTGGGCATGGAGCAGGGGTCACTGTGTGTGTGTGGGGGGGGAGGTATTTGTGAATTCCCTGCATTGTGCAGGGGGTTGGACTAGATGACCCTGGAGATCCCTTCCAACTCTATGGCTCTATGAGTCGATGAATCTAACCCAAACCAAGCTTGAGAAACCAACTGGACACCAATATTTGACAATCCAGAAAGAAACAGTAGCCATTTCTTTCTCTGCAGAAACACTAGAAGAATGAACCAACAGGTGGCTCCTTATAACAAGAGGGTGGGGAGAAGAGAATATATGCTTATATGTGCAATAATAAACTGAACTGTCGGAGAAGAAAAGCAGGCAGATCGGTATTTTCGGGTATCCACCGAGTCCCCCACCGCATCCTCATCCTCAAGGCACACAACTGATATGGGGTTTTAAAAATAAAGAACTGCACAACTCCGCAGAGTCCCTGAGCATGCTAACCGGGACGACGGAACAAAGAGATCCCTGTGCCGTCCGGGTCCTGCCAATTTCTCCGGAGGAGAGCGATACAGATGTGCAGAGCAGCACACACATGGGCTCGCAGCTGAGGTGGGCCCATGCCAGCAATCGCAGCTTTCGGGCCTCTACGCTCCAGGGCAGTTCACGCAAACAATCTATCGAGTCCACCCCCCACCCCCAAGTCTGAAGATGGAATTATTTCACTCCACGGTCCCTACGCAAACTGTATTATCAGAAGTGGCGTCAGCAAACCGTTGCGAAAGACCGACTGCGATAACAAGGGTTTTAACACGTCTCCTTATAATGGACGCCTTGACGCGGGAGCTGTTTCTGAGGGAGCCGAATTCGAGCTCGGATAGCCCGCCCTTTGAATCCCGGGCAATCTTTGATTGTTTTCTTTTCTCCGATTGGAACGAGACGTCAAAACTCAAAAGAGCCTGAAAACCCTAAAGCTGGTCTTTGCCTCTTAAAATCTGCCTTCTCTGACGTCATTTGCCCAACGATAAAATCCAGAAACTTTAATCATAAGAGAACCCAGATCACCGTAGATATTCATTCAGGAGTATTTCCATTGCTCTATCTTCTCAGCCTTTGCCATTCATTACTTCTAAAGGACCAAGAATCTCCTCTTCAGCCAGTTTGGTATAGTGGCTAAGAGCGGCAAACTCTAATCTGGAGAACCGGGTTTGATTCCCCACTCCTCCACGTGCAGCCAGCTGGGTGGACTTGGATCAGTCACAAGTTCTCTCAGAGCTGTTCGCTCAAGAGCGGTCCACGAAAGAGCTCTCTCAGCCCCACCTACCTCACAGGGTGTCTGTGGTGGGGAGGGGAAGGCGATTGTAAGCTGCTCTGAGACTCTGAGTGAAAGGCAGGGTATAAATCCGACTCTTCTTCTGACATCCTCCAAAATCCACATTACAATAAATCCATGACATCTTACTTATTTAATACATTCATATGCCATCTTTCCACCCCAAATAGGGTCCCTAAGGCAGCGAACGTGGGGTGTTAAAACATTTAAATATTAAATTAACATTAAAAATGCACATATAAATATTTAACAAAACAATAAAACCATATAAGCATAAAAACAAACATGCAGAACCAGGGAGGGGAACATATTTAGGGTTTCGCAGGCGTCAATTCGTCCTTTTTTCTCTCTCTCTTTTTTCATTTCAGATGCACGCCTTCTCTACGTTTCACAAAACTATTGTCAGCAGGTGTTTAATTCCAGGAGTATGTCGATAATACAGAGAAGTCGCTGAAGGGAGAACCATTTCCCACCTCCACGGTGAAATAAAAGGAAAGGGACTCCATACAAAATGTCCCGTGATTCAAAGGGGAGGTGAAAATCCTAACCAGACAAGGGATCACTCTGTTTTATGGCTCAAGGTTGCTTTGTGAAAGAGGGAAAACTTGAGTGTCAAAAGCCAATCCATCAAGACGGCTTGACAAGGAAATAGCTGAACGCCTGGAGGTGGCCAGGGAACCGGAGTTCTGTCGCCACACCTACAGAGAGGTTTCCCAACGGAGGACGTGGTCGGCAGACGCCATCTTAGGTTCCAAATTCACCAACTCCCCTCACACCCCACGGCACCTCAGGCTTCGCAACTTATTCAGGCAACGCTTCAAGAACCTTCGCCACCCACCCTCCTGGAATTTCCCTCCTGCTGTTCCTCACCACCATTAAATTGGTTTTAGAAAGGGGGTTTCGAAGCATGTACGTTCGCTTGTCACGCCGTTCGGGCTTTCAAGAAACCATCACCAAACACAGTTTCTCACCCAGATGCTTAAAAAGACAACCCTGAGGGTGTCAACCAAGGCAGATTGCTCTACCGAACATTCCTATGGCAGTGTCAAGGCCATGAGGGGATATCCCAGGCCGCTTCCCGAAATCTCCAGGTTTCATTTTTGTCCCCAGTTCTCTAGTCCGGGTTTCCCAACCGTTTTGAGCCTGCGGGCACATTTGGAATTCTGACATGGCATAACTGGAGCAGACACAAAATGGCTGCCACAAAATGGCCACCGTGGGGATATCCCAGGTCCCTTCCCTAAATCTCTAGCTTTCACACACACACACACACACAAACACACACAGTTCTCCAGTCTGGGCTTCCCAGCCTTTTTGAGCCTGAGGGTACATTTGGAATTCTGACACAGCATAATTGGAGCAGAGACAAATGGCTGCCACAAAATGGATGCTGAGGGGATATCCCAGGCCCCTTCCCTAAAGCTCCAACTTTTATTTTTGTCCGCAATTCTCTAGTTTGGGGTTCCCAACCGTTTTGAGCCTGCAGGTGCATCTGGAATTCTGACATGGCATAACTGGAGCAGAAACAAAATGGCTGCCACAAAATGGCCACTGAGGGGATATCCCAGGCCTCTTCCCTAAGTCTCCAGCTTTCATTTTTGCCCCTGGTTCTCTAGTTCAGGGTTCCCAATCTTTTTGAGCCCGTGGGCGCATTTGGAATTCTGAAACGGCATCACTGGAGCAGAAACAAAATGGCTGCCACAAAATGGCTGCCAAAGGAGGCAGACGCAGCCACAAAATGGTTGCCACAGCTTAACTTTGGCAACACAGTGTAGATCGTTGTGCTGTGGTGCCAGCTGCTGCTAAAGCAATATTCTTTTTAAAATCTGCACAGCCAATCAAGTCAGCGATAGCCAATCAGAAGCTTTGCTGGGCAAAAGTCCCCCTTTGTCCCACTCACTTGGTGAACACCAGAAAAAATCTCAGTGGCCACCATGCTGGGGAATCCCTGCTCTAGTCCTTTTATTTATGGCGACAAAAGCCAACACACAGGCACGATTCTACCCAACTGTTCAGTTTGGTGTAGTGGTTAGGAGCTCGGACTCTAATCTGGGAGAACCAGGTTTGATTCCCCACTTCTCTACATGCAGCTGCTGGTGTGATCTTGGGTCAGCCACAAGTTCTCTCAGAGCTGTTCTCTCAAGAGCAGTCCTCGAGAGAGCTCTCTCAGTCCCACCTACCTCACAGGGTGTCTGTTGTGGGGAGGGGGAGGGAAAGGAGATTGTAAGCCGCTCTGAGACTCTTTCGGGTCATGAAGGGAGGGGTATAAATCCAATCTCTTCTTCTCCTCCCACCTTCCAGTGTCAAAACCCTTTCATTCAAAGCTTGCAGAAGGACTGAAAAAGTGTTTGGGCAAAAATGGACAGAGAAATTGCACCCAAAGTAAATCTGAGAGATCCTCACCAACCAGAACATCAAACTTTTGAGCCTCTCAGGATGGCACATCCTCAGCTTGGGCACAACATCTGCATTTTTAAAAAATCAAGCTTGTTTACCAGTTAACTTTTAAAAAAACTCGGAAGATCGTGCTGCATTGCCGGGGACAACCTGCACGTACGTTTGCGTCGTTTGAATCTGAATCATCGCTGCACCTGCCAAATTATCCTCATTTCCGCCGCCCCCCCATCCCCATAACCATAACATTCCAGTCCCGGGCCTGCCCGATGGTATAGTTTTCTAGACAAGATCTTCTCACAGATCTGGAATCCTTTCTGGGTTGGCATTCTTCCATCCAAAAGAGAATGCAAAAGCAACAACATGCAGGAAAATGCGTTCTGCTTGAATACCATTGCTGAGATCCCAACGAAATGTAATCGTAACTTTTATGC
This sequence comes from Gekko japonicus, assembly GCF_001447785.1. Lineage (NCBI taxonomy): Eukaryota > Metazoa > Chordata > Lepidosauria > Squamata > Gekkonidae > Gekko > Gekko japonicus. Next base: position 40,291 of record NW_015176127.1, on the reverse strand, counting down.
AACTTATCCTCTCAGTCCCTAACATTTCCCAGTGAGCTCCCCCCATTTTCCATTTCCTGTTGGTCACCGAATGGCTCTATTGTCGGGAAGAGCGCATGTCTCTCGGAAGTCCTTCTCACCCTGCTTTTGAAGGTCTCTGATAACATCTGCATGGTTCTCGCCAACAATCCTCCTCTCTTCGAAAGCTGTCCAGTTCAATTCAAATATCCGAGCTAAACTTTGTTCGCGAGAACTGCGCTCATCGAGTCTTCCTTTCCGCAGCAGCATCTCTTTCCTCGGCTAAATATTTTTTCCCCGTTCGAGCATTTTTCAGGGTTTTTGTGTGCACGAGGCAAGAGCAGCACAGAAGAGGGAAAGAATCATCATCAGCGAAAACAAAGGACGAAACTCCGAAAGGCAGCATGCGAAACCCAAAGGGAATAGCAGCAGCCATGGCGGCTCCTCTGTAGGAGAGAGGGATGGCTGTAGATGGACTAACAGGAAAAAAACAAAAACAAAATCCCTGCCTAAAGGCAGACTCCGGTAGCCAAAGAGAGGCACGAACTCTCCCGATTCAGAAGCATCCGGGAGTTAAACGCCATCCATAACTTTGGGTCTTAAAAAAAATATATGCAGCACAGGGGGAAAGAGAAAGAATTTAGCACAAAACTTTTAAAAGCTCCGAATTACTCTCCAGGGTAGTAATTAGAAACTATTTAGGTGACAGGAAGGCACTATGAGAGCTAATGCTGCAATAAATTAACTCTTCTTCCCCCCCCCCGCGTGTCCCCCCCCCGGGCCCCCACTCCTTCCTTCCTCATTCGAGAGCAAAGTGGCAAGTGACAAGAGAAATCAGTAAGGAAGGTTTTATAGATATATTTTTTGAAAGTTTAAAGTTAATCGGTGTCCTGTTCCTAGTTCCGTAGGTGGCTGTCATTCTCAGAGATCGCTAAGAACGCTTCCATCTTAAGGCAGCTGAAGTCATTTCAAAGCTCTGTCAGGGAGAGGCCTTCCGGAGCTGGGCATGACGGGTGGGATGGTTACTCTCCAAACTCCGGGAAGCGTCAGTGTTCTGCTGTCCTCCGTTTTATCCTCACAACAACCCTGTAAGGTAGAGTAAGGCTGAAAGGAAGTGACTGAGCTGTTCGGATCTCGTTGCATTACAAAATCTTTATTTATTTATTTATTTCGATTTCTTAACCGCCTTTCCTTGCTTACGCAGGGCTCAGGGCAGTCTACAACAACATAAAATCCAATCTGAGTCTTGTCTGAGTCGCAATGCCTGTGCTTCCAGAATCACTTCTCTGTTTGGGGTTTCTCAATCCTCTCCTTTCTTTTTTTGCTTTGATTCCCCCACACACGCACCCGAGACAGCCAGCGTGGTGTCGTGATTAACAGCAGCGGACTCTGATCTGGAGAGCAGGGTTTGGTTCCCCACTGCTCCTCCCCAAGAAGCCAGCTGGGTGACCTTGGGCCAGTCACAGCTTTCTCGGAGCTCTCTCAACCTCACCTACCTCACAAGGTGCCTGCTGTGGGGAGAGGAAGGGGATTGTAAGCTGCTTTGAGACTCCTTAATGTAAAAGAAGAAGAAGAAGAGAGAAGAGATTGGATTTATAACACCCCCCCTCACTCGGAGTCTCAGAGCGGCTTACAAACTCCTTCCCCTTCCCACAACAGACGCCCTGTGAGGTAGGTGGGGCTGAGAGAGCTCTTTCAAGAACTGCCCTTTCAAGGACAGCTCTTGTCAGAACTATGGCTTGCCCAAGATCATCCAGCAGCTGCAAGTGGAGGCGTAGGGGATCAACCCCGGTTCTCCCAGATTAGAGTCCGCACACTTGACCACTACATCAAACTGGCAGAGTATTAAAAATGGACTCTTCTTCTCTTCTACACACTGGTTTGCGGATACAGTCTCTTCTTCTCTTCTACACACTGGTTTGCAGATACAGTCCCCCCCCCTTCTATACCTGGCCCTTCTGTGCAGGTTTTTTGATCCACATTCTGAAACCAATCTGAACCTTCAAATCCTTAAACTGTACATCTCTGAATGCAGGGAATATACAGTATGAAGACACTGTGGACTACGAATTTCCCAGAACCATCTAATTGGTAGCCCTGGAAAGGATGCCGGAAGGTGGCAGGCCTTCTAGTGTGATTAAGCTGAGCTGCGCTTATGCAGAATGCTTGCCCAGCCATAAGTCCTCGTTCCTTAGAAACTGTTGTGCTCCTGGCTCAGAACAGCTTGCAAAAGCTGGTGCTCTCCTCCTGAGCTACACCCCATTCCCTGTCAGGCACAAAACACGAGAAACAATTACACTCTTATTCCTCAACCATTCCAAATGCCGCACCATGGTCATTTTCTCCTGTCCTCACAACAGCCCTGCAATGCAGACTGCTGTTCCTCCAGAGGTAATGCTGAAGCTAAGCAACCCCAGCAAAAAAACTCCAGGACACACACCTACAGCGTGCTTTCAACAAATCCATGTAACTGTCTCCAGTTTGCGTGATTTGTTCCCAGGTATAATCCCTTATTCCACATGCTGTGTACAATCATAGGATTTGTAATCCTTAGCGCAGAGATGGGACTCACTTTGACTCATATACATATTTCACTCCAGTGCCTAATTGGCTATGGAGAACAACCACGAAACCCTCAGGGGGTGCAAAAGGGATGCAGGAAACAAACATTCGTTACTAGCGAATCTTAAAGCCATGCAGAGCTTCAGACGAACAATTCACAGCACGAAAAATGCTCTACTTTTCAATTATCTTGCCCATGCTCATCTCTCTTGAAGTCAATTATATAACCCAATACTAGATAATAATGTTTCCTGGTAAATTCCATCTCGGGGAAGTAGAGGCTGCTTGTCCGAAAGGAAGACGGGCGGGAGGATGAATGCAACTTGTTGTTTCATAGGAGAGTCCACTGGGGGTGGAGGGAGGAGAGCAAGAAAAGCCCGAGAGATGTTGGCATTTGTGCCATAAACCTCAGATGGCACAACCCAATATGAAAAAACGATACAGAATAAATATAGAACTGAAAAGGAGGGTGGTTCGATATCAAGAACCGAGCAGGTTCTGGATAAGTTTCTGTTCCAGGAATGCAAATCTCGGTGACCCTCCCAAAAGTCATGCTGAATTTTCATCAGCATGAACCTTTAATCTGTTTTTGCCAGCGTGCATTCTTTTTTTTTCTTTTTGTTTTCCCCCCAAGCGAAAGTTTCGGCCATGATCAAAAATGACTCACGGGACCTCAACGCCCACAGTTTTAACCTCATAGAATAAGGAGAACAGAAGGCCGGAAGATCGAGCAAAGACTGGGAGGGGGGATGGTGTGCAAATCAAAAAAAAACACACGCACACACAGAAATCCAAACAGCTTTCCAAACCCATTTTGTTGCTGCAGAAGTAATGCACCTTCGGCAAGAATCACCCCACGCCTGCAGGAAGCAAAAGAGAATGGGCGTAGAGAAACGACAAAGCTGCGTTCAGATGTCACAACAAAGCTCCGTGACGAGCATGAGCATAGGCAGTGTTTCTCCAGAGCTCCCTTCTGCCTCCTTCCCCTGGCACGGACCCTAATCGCACACTTCCTAATTTGCGAAGGCTCCAGTCAAACGACAATTCGCCATGACATCTGACTGCAGTCTCGTGGTGAACCGGAGTTTGACTTCTTTCTTTACTTCATTTATACCTGACTGTTCTCCCCAACGGAGACCCAAAGCAGCTTACATCGTTCTCTCCTCCTTCATTTCCTCCTCACATCAACCCTGTGAGGTGGGCTCGGCCGAGAGTGCGTGACTGACCCATGGTCACCCAGCAAGCTTCCACAGCAGAGTGGGGGGTTCGAACCTGGGCCACACAGATTCTACTCCAACACTCTTAAGCGCTATACTACACTGCCTCTTCCTGCAAATGAGGATTCCTGGCAAACTTGAGTTTCACTAAAAGACCTCTTTCTTGACACAGTTCAGGGCTAGATTACCAGATCTCCGGTGGAAGGAGGAAGATCCCACCCGTCCCAGGATCCTCTGTTTGTCAGGACTGCAACGTGGAAGCCTTCTCCTCCTGCACCATTTCCAATCACAGGCAGCCGGCCCACTAAGATTTGTGGGGGCTTTTAATCAAGACCCCTGGTGGGTTACAGATAAATCACTGCTTTGTTATCAGCAAGGAAGTTGCGCCCCCCCCCCTCTTCCATTACAGGTTCACCCAATTCAGTAACAAAGATACGAAATGAAATCGACCAGCGAGGATGACGCTGGCAAGACGGCGTTCCTTGTTTATTTTTATTTGGTTATTTATAGATTAGATTTATAAATCGCTCCGTCCCCGAGTGCTCAGGGCTCTGAGCGACGAACGACAACGGTAAAAACGTCGTATTAAAGCGTTTCCACAGTTAAATAGATTAAGTAAAAACAGGTTCGTGGAGAGTATTATTCAGATGGCGCTAATACGTTAAATTCCAAACGGTGCCTCTGCTTCATAAAAAGGCAAGGTGGGAGGATAGCTGAAAAGGGGGGGAGGATGGTGCCCATCGCTGTCCTCAACCAAAGGCCGGGAGGAACATCTCTGCCTTGCAAGCCTTGCGGAATTGCATGAGGTCCCGCAGGGCGCG
>NW_015176127.1:29295-34963 GCF_001447785.1 Gekko japonicus | reverse complement strand
CAAGGACAGCTCCTGTCAGAACGATGGCTTGCCCAAGGTCATCCAGCAGCTGCATGTGGAGGAGTGGGGAATCATACCCGGTTCTCCCAGATTAGAGTCTGCACACTTAACCACTACACCAAACTGGTGGTCGTTGTATGGATTACTGTGGCTAGGTCAGGGAGAGACAGGAAAGGGGCCAGCTGCCATGCTTGGCATAGATGGTAAAACGCCAGCTTGGCAACATTTGTGATATGGGCCTCCGTAGAAAAGGACCAACACCATGCCCAAACTCCTGATGCTCCGCACTGGAACTCATTGCCACAAGAGAATCAGGCAAAATTGTGGGGGAACAATGGTTATGCACCAAGATAGCTCAATACCACTCGGAGTACCAGATGCTGGTTTAATATCGGAACCCGGATTCCAGACTCGGGTCTAATCCAGCCAGGTGATTGGGTCTAATCCAGTCAGGCGTCAACAGAGCTTGCCAGTTATTTGGTTTGTTTTATATCGGGGGGCAGGGTCTTGATTTTTTTTTTAAAGCGGGAAGAAAGAGAGAACAAGTTTGGGAGCGAAACTGTAGCTCATATGCATGCCCCTCCCCCAAATCTCCTCGGACAGGATAAGCCCCCTCGGACAGGATAAGCCCCGACCCGCACACCCACTTCAATGACCCCCGAGTTCATTCAGCTTTTGTCACGGTGTCTGTTAGCGCTCCGTCGCCACGGTAACGCAACTTCCTCCACACAGATGGCTTCCATTGCTTAAAACCATACAGGTGTCGTTGGGCCCGTCCGGCAGGAAAACAACCCCAATAATGACCTTGAACGGCTCTGCTGCCTTTAAATAAATATGGACGGGCTTCCCTTCGGCGGAAATTGGACCTAGCAACCCGGCCTCTTCGGCATCAATATTATTCCAAATATTTAACATATGGAGGAGTGAGCTAAACCATAAATTGCCATTTCTAGCCTTCGAAACAGGTTATAAAGACTACACGTTCCTGAAGCTTCAAAGTGGCCGGTCAAAGTCTTGTAATGTGTGTGTGTGTTTGTGTGTTCGTGTGTGTTCATTCTATCACCTTCAGGCTCCACAATTTCCATGTGTGAACTAGGCCTCAGGAAACTCAAAAGGAGGGCGAAAGGATTCCCCGAAATCCAGAGGGCCCACCTGCACCTACGATGGGCACTGTGAATAAAACAATACCGCTCGGCCCTTCTAAAAGGTTCAACACAATCGACACAATGTACACCATCCTAATTACTACAACGGCCCTGCAAGGTAGGAATTGTTCTAATATCAGGGAGACAGAGCCTGGGAGAGAAGTTGACTCGCCTGAGAGAGTGACTTCATGGCACAGGCTCTCTGATCCAGGCCCTAAACCTAGGCTTACCAGGTGCCCGTGAATGGAGAGCAAACTCCTCGTAATTGTTGCTGATACTTGCCGACGCTCATGTGGCTGGTGGGCAGAAGTAGGCTGGTAAAACGGAGGGAGGGATCTTCGCCACCGTGTGATGCTGTCACATCTGGAGTGACCCAGAAGCACTGGCAACACACTGGGGGAAGGTTGTAGCACTTGCCCCAAAACTCCATAGAGAAGCAGCGGTAGGAGAGATCAGCGATCGCTTCTCGATACTTTCCCCCTGCAGTAAGTATCCCCCCCCCCATTTATCGTTGGTTGCCCGGCCCACAACCATAATGAAACAGCTTTGGCAAGGGGGCTAGCTTCACCACCAGTGTTCCCTCTAAGCTGAGTGAGTGTGAGCTAGCCCACAGTTTCTAAGCCTTCAGCTCACGCTTTTTTGTCTGGGCTCCGGAAGGAGGGCTCCAGAGCAAGCTCGTTTATGATGCAGCCGAATTGCTGGCTCACAACTTCAATGCCAGTAGCTCACAGAGTAGAATTTTTGCTCACAAGACTCCACAGCTTAGAGGGAGCACTGATCGCCGCCACCACCACCACCACCCAAACCGCAGGCCCATAACCGCTGGAAGATTTGCGGCCACGGATGCTTGCCGGACAGTCATAGCGGAGCGCGGGAACCGATATCCCACATTTTGAGAAGGCAACCTGTCTTGCGGGAGACGAACTGTCAAGCTTTTTGCTTCTTTTTTTCTTTGCCTTGCTGCACGGATGCCAAGTCCTTGTTTAAAAACGAGAAATCGAAGAGGGGGGGGAAACATAGATCAGGAGTGAAACCTACCATTAAAACAATTACCGCAAAGTGGTAGGTCTGATTGCGGCAATTATGCTTACATTTCAAGGGGCAAAGTACATCTCTGCAAAAAGCCGGTGGAAATGAAGGAGGCGGCGGCAGCGGCGGTAGGAGAGAGCAGCCATCGCTTCTCGATACTTTCCCAGATCTTTTTTGTACGAGTTCCTCTCCCCCTTGTGCAATCCCCCCCCCCCGATAAGTGGAGCAATGAAGGGCTGGTTGACCGGCACAGGGTTATAGATTGCTCCCTCAATCGTCCAAGGGATATCTATGCTAACAGACAGGCTGTGGGTGCTGACTCATGGGGGTTCCGGGGACACTTTCCCATTCTCGAGGTCCCACTTTAAAGATTTCCATACCCCTCCCCCAACCCCGCCTTTGAAACACAACCATTTCACGCTTGAGGTTTTATACTTAGCGATAAGCGGGTGTCGGTGCCTTTGAGGCAGACTGGCCTCCTTGTTTCATAAATGATTGACTTCCGAGCGGATATCGGTTCTGGATAATCTTGTGTGCGGCTTCCGAGGGCGGGAGGGTGGAGGGGTGGGGGGGGGGGGGAGGAGAAAACTTCCCAAATCTTGTACCCATCCCCCCACTGTTGTCTAACAGTGTGTACAGTTCAGTTTTAATTTCGACCCCTTTGGCAACGGGGTCGTCGGGGGGGGGGGGAACAGTCTTCATTCAATCTGATTTCTCTGCATGGGATTCTGCACGGGGCACCGCAGTTTTAAATTAATCTCCCCCTTACCATTTTCAAAATACAGAATGGCATGCATTCCTTTAGCCAAGGGACAGTGCAGAGTACAGCTGGCAAGAATTTGGAAGGACCCTTCGAAACTTGAGTAGGTTTAATTTCTTTTCTTGTTCTTCCCTAGGTGGCCTCCTGAAGTCCTAAGCTAATGAGGGAAATATGAGACATCCCTCCTGTACTCCTGCGCAGGAGAATCCAAAATGACTTTCCAGAGTGCAAAATTAAGGATTATTATACCCTAATCTGCGACAATTTTGGGGCTGATGCGAAAGCTCAAATTCCTTGCGCAGTTTCTCCCTACTTGGCACAAACCTGCAGTCATCCTTTTTTTCCCTTGACTTCAAACATCCTGGCCTTTTCTCCAGCGAAGTCGCAAGCTCAGGCTCCTCCTCTTCCTGTCAGATGACTGTGATGTCACACCGCTGCAGTTTAGAGGGTTCTAGGCAGCCACATAGGGAATGATGCATTTACACCTCACTTTTCTCCACAACAGGAGCCCAACGTGGCTTACATCCAGCGCGGTGTAGTGGTTAAAGTGTCGGACGAGGATCTGGGAGACCCAGGTTCGAATCCCGTGGAAGCCATGCAAGTCCACTGGGTGACCTTGGGCCAGTCACACATTCGCAGTCTAACCTACCCCACGGGTTTGTTGTGAGGACAAAACAGAGGACAGGAGAACAACCTGGGGGACCACCTTTCCCCACAGGTTCCCCAGAGAGCACTGCATTCAGGGGCTCAAAATCGAATGGCCCTCCCAGGCCCCAAAGATGCCAGACTGGCAATACTCAGGGCCACAGCCTTCTCGGTGGCGGCTCCGTACTGGTGGAATGAGCTCCCGGAGGAGATCAGGGCCCTGCAGGACCTTTCACAGTTCTGCAGGGCCTGCGAGACGGAGCTCTTCCGCCAGGCTTTCGATTAGGAGCCGCCTTAAACACCGAGGAGTGACCCTGTGGCCTGGCTTTACCGCCCTCAGTCTATCTTGCCTGCATAAACGACTCCAAATTGAGCCGATTTGAGGATACCACCAGGACTAACGCCTAAGTAGTGGTATGGTGGATTTCGGGATTTCTGCTCTGCACTTTAATTGTTTCCGGCACTTTCGAAAATGGATACTGATTGTTTACGGATGTTTTCACGGATGTTTTAAATTGTGTGCATTTTATGTAAGCCGCCCGGAGCCCACCTTGGTGGGAAGGGCGGGGTACAAATTGAACTAATAAATAAAGCAATCGAACATAAGGGAGGGGGGAGTAGCGTCAACCTTGTCCTCCTTGGCTCTCAGCAACAGGAGCTTAAATAGACCCTCACACTCCCCGCTAGTATTTGTGCATGCTTTCATAACCGCCCTGTACAGTACAGCTGAAGGAGGCAGGTCGACTGGCAAGAAAGTGGTTGGTTTAGACTGTGTCATTTGGTTGATCGAGACTGTAAAAAGCTAGATCAGGGGTCCCCAACCCGGTGCCCTCCGACACATTTTCTAATGCTCAACAAGAGGGTGGGGCCAGGCAGGGCTTTTGCCCAGCAAGGATTCTGATTGGCCACTGGAGATCTGATTGGCTGTGTCCATTTTCCTAAACGTTGCTTTGGTAGCAGCTAGCGCCACAGCACAAGGATCTGCACTGTGTGACTAAAGATATGAAGGCCTGGGGAAAAAAAACAGAAAAATTCAGGAAAAAAACATTTTTTTCCATTTTTTTTCCTGAAGCCTTTTTGTTTTTTTCCGAAAAATTGGAAAAATTGAAAAAAGAAAAGAAAAGAAAAAAAATTGATTATGGAACGTTTTATTTTAACATGATGAATAAAATATTTTAAGACCAGGTGTTCAAATATTTTCCAAATCATTTCTAAAATTATTGGTATGGTATCAGATTGATGTAATTTCTGTGCACTGAGGACAAGCAAGTCCTAGGTTACAAACTGAACTCTCCAATGCAAGAGCAAGATGCATTTCTTCCTTTAGGAGGTCCGATTGTCAGAAGAAAATAAAAAAGTTTCAGTTTTGTTTTTGCATGTGGGTGGGTATTCTGTCTGTAATAATTGTTTGGATACACTATATTTTTAATATGCTAGTTGTGATAATTTCATGCCAAGTAAAAATGTCCATAGTCATATTTTATTTTCCTAAAGTAACAGAATGACTTTCAAACTAGAAAAGACAAAAGAAATGCTAATATAGCATTTTTTTTCCATTTTTCCGAAAATTTCCGTTTTTCCCCGAAAAAAACCAGGGGGAAACCGGGTTTTTTTCCGAGCTTCAAAATTTCCAGAAATTTTACATCTCTGTGTGTGACTGAAGTTAAGCTGTGGCAATCGCTTTCGTGGCTGGCTCCGCCTCCTGCGGCAGCCATTTTGTGGCAGTCATTTTGTTGCCGGGCCGTTTCCAAAGTCCAAGTGTGCCCACAGGCTCAAAAAGTTTGGGGACATCTGAGCTAGACCACGGGCACACGGAAGCAAGTGGGGGGATATATCCCCCCTTCGGTTTGGCGAATCAGACCACAGTCCTAGGAAGGGGCTCCTTATTGCCCGGACTAATTAGATTAAAAGCCAAATGTTTTCGGGCCATGGAGCTGGGGGTTGTGGGGGGGGGGGTTCGGGGAAACAAAACCGAGACAAAGCTAAGAAATTAAGCCGGAGGATATGAATCCCATGCAAACACCGATGTTTAGGGCGAAGGCGAGTCTGGAAAGAGTTTAACGCAAGCCAGGCATGGCTGGGGGCCAGC
>NW_015176127.1:24693-28715 GCF_001447785.1 Gekko japonicus | reverse complement strand
TTTATTTATTTATTTATTTATTCCATCTATACCCCGCCCTCCCTGTGAACAGGCTCAGGGGGGCTTACATTAGTCGGTACCCAGTACAATAAAACCATATACAAAAGTTTAAACATTTAAAACAATTAAAAAATCAAAGTGCGAGTGACAGCAATAGTCTTTCAGTAATTAAGAGGGCATACTATATAGTATGGAGCTGCGGTGGCTCAAGTGGTTAAGACGCTGAACTGCAGGCTGTGGAAGGTCAGTAGTTCAGCGGTTCAAGACCCGGGTGCCGCAAGACAGGGTGAGCTCCTGTCTCTAGTTCCAGCTCCTGCCAACCTAGCAGTTCGAAAGCAAGAAATTGCAAGTAGATAAATAGGTACCACTTCGGTGGGAAGGGAACAGCGTTCCGTGTGCCTTGGTGTTTAGTCATGCTGGCCACATGACCACGGAAACGTCTTCGGACAGCGCTGGCTCTTCGGCTTTGAAACGGAGATGAGCACCGCAACCCTAGAGTCGGATTCGACTGGCTTTCGAGCAAGGGAACCTTTACCTTTACCTTACTATATAGTATACAAGTATGCTTACGATCTCCTTTCCCTTCCCCTCCCCACAACAGACGCCCCGTGAGGTAGGTGGGGCTGAGAGAGCTCTTTCGAGGACCGCCCTTGAGAGAACAGCTCTGAGAGAACTTGTGACTGACCCAACGTCACGCCAGCAGCTGCATGTGGAGGACTGGGGAATCAAACTCAGTCCTCCCAGATTAAAGTCTACCGCTCTTAACCACTACACCAAACTGGATCTACTACATTGGCTCTCTAGTGAACAACTAGTTCACTAGTCTTTGAGCCTGTGGGCACCTTTGGAATTCTGACATGGGGTGGTGGGAAGGCAGGATTAAGGAACAAGAGTTGGGGGGGCAGGGAGGAGAAATCCCCCCCACACACCCCTCACAGTTCTAAGTAGTGAAGTTTTTCTCATGACCCACCCCAGCCAGGAAACAGTTGAACGCTCCAAACAGCTGCCGGACGGCCCTGGAAGCAGGTGCTTCTTATTAAAAAATCCACCCCTGGGACAGCAGAGGGTCTCCCCTCTCTCTCTCTCTCTCCAAGGAAGATGGAATGGGGAGGAAACCAGGCCATGGAAGACCGTGGCGAGGAACCCAACGGCGGTCGGGTGTGACAAATCCGTTTAGGCCCTGCTTGGTGGCCGGAACATTGCTGAGGAGAATTTCCAACCTGGAGGGCAACAGAGGCCATTCGAAGGCTGGGAGGGGGCGTTCTGTGGCGAGGGGAGAGGCCCAGCAGTTGCATCCGGTCCCGAAGATGCTCCCAACGTCTCCGCAAAGCACCTCAGGGAATGGGTCACAGGAGGAAGCGGAGGGCGAAGTCACTTTATATGGAGGCAGGGCGTCGGTCTCATAAGATGAGTATCGTCCACTCTGACTGGTAGCGGCTCGCCAGGGCGTCAGGCTGAGGTCTTTCACGTCACACCCTGCCTGCTCTTTTTAACTGGAGATGCCGGGGATTGAACCTGGGACCTTCTGCCTGCCAAGCAGAGGCTCTGCCGCTAAGCCATGGCCCCTCCCTAAAGGGCTGGCAGGGAGCCAAGCGAGCATTTGCACAAAGTCTCCCCACCCCCTCCGCCGTGCAAACCACAGCAAAAATGGTGATCAATAATGGCTAATCATAGAATGTTCGAGTTGGAAGGGACCTTGCAGGTCATCTAGTCCAACCCCCTGCACTCTGCAGGAGCACAGCCGAAAGACAGCCCTACAACAGACCCGAAAGGTGGTCGTCCAGCCTCCGCTTGAAAGCGTCCAGCGAAGGAGCATCCACCACCTCCCGAGGCAGTCTGTCCCACTGCTCAACCACTCTTACAGTTAGGAAGCCTCTCCTGATATTTAGCCGCTATCGACTCCTTTGTAATTTCCCCCCATTAGATCTAGTCTCGCAATCCAAAGCAAGAGAGAATAGATCTGCTCCATCTTCCACATGACAGACCTTCAAATATTTGAAGACTACAATCATGTCCCCTGCCTCTAAGCCTTCTCTTTCTTTCTTCCTCATTGCTCAGGGCCAGCGAAGTTCGCACACTACTTGGGGCAGCTTCTGTGCACGTGTGTACATATGCATGTCACATCCACACACACGGCACTCTGCAACGGCCACTGAGTGCATTGCATTTGTTTCTTAGAAGTGACTCCCCCATAATCTGGTTCTTTTAAAAGCATTGGGCTTGCACCAAAACAAAATCTCTCAAGCAAGCTTCACCAAGCGTGATTCATTGTCACTCTTCACTTCCACTCGAAAAATTAATCTGACCGTTCTTTGGAAACTTTTGACTGAGAAGACGCGAGTTTGGTTTCTATGGGGGAAGAGTCAAATGTCAGCCCTAAGAAACACACCTGCAGAAGAGTCGAGCAGGATCCCAAAAACGGCAGAAACGAGTCCCGTTTGCTCCCCAGGGCCACAAACTCTCTCCCTCCCAAATCTACCTCGGATAATAAGAACATAAGAACATAAGAGTTCTGAGCTAGACCACGGGCACACGGAAGCAAGTGGGGGGATATATCCCCCCTTCAGTTTGGCGAGTCAGACCACAGTCCTAGGAAGGGGCTCCTTATTGCCCGGACTAATTAGATTAAAAGCCAAATGTTTTCGGGCCATGGAGCTGGGGGTTGTGGGGGGGGGTCGGGGAAACAAAACCGAGACAAAGCTAAGAAATTAAGCCGGAGGATATGAATCCCATGCAAACACCGATGTTTAGGGCGAAGGCGAGTCTGGAAAGAGTTTAACGCAAGCCAGGCATGGCTGGGGGCCAGCGGCACATGAGATCGGGGGTCGCTCTGGGCTAATTGTATCCCTCGTGCAGGCTACCCCGGCACACTAATAGGTTTTAATAAAAAGTTTCAATTGGACCAGTAAACCCCTCATTAAGCTGTTTTTAAAGCATGAATTTAAGAGCGGGGAGGGCGAAAGGTCGCCGGGAGTCCTTAATTCATAACGGCTGGCGAGAAGTGCTCTTGCAATGGCAGGCAAAGCGCCGGAGTGTCCAGGGCCACATAAACATCCGACTCGGCCCGGGAAGGGCCAGCTAAGTGACAGTTTGAAAAATAGATTTAATAAGGCTGAAGGGGGGGGAATTGGGAGGTCCCCCAACCTACACAAACAAGGGGAATAATCCACAGCTCATTTCTCCTGCTTCCACAAATAAAATTAAAACACACACCCACACCGACTAATATACAAACAGAACTCGGAGGGACTTACGGGGGGGGGGATTCCGAGGGTCCTGGGACTTTCAATGTATACCTTGCTCCTGGAGCGCTGGGTGCTTTTAATAGAGGAAGGTTTTCAAAAAAGCCAGATGGAGGAGTCCCCACCCCAATGACCTTACCGGACGAATCCGGATCGAGAGAGGAGAGGAGACAGACAACACATGGGGAAAGGCTCGCAAGCCGACAACCTATCGCAAATGTATGTGTTCTTCCTTGGAGCAGCTCAGGGCGACAGACACAACAACCCTATGAGGTAGGAGAGGCCCAGAGGAGGTTAGTGGCCCCAGGATTTCCCAGTGGATTGGGGATTTGAGGCCATGTCTCCCAGGTTCAGAAGAAGAAGAGGAGGAGGAGGAAGAGGAAGAGGAGACTGGATTTATACCCTGCCCTTTATTACCCAAGGATACTTTATTTATTTATTTATTTATTCCATCTATACCCCGCCCTCCCTGTGAACAGGCTCAGGGGGGCTTACATTAGTCGGTACCCAGTACAATAAAACCATATACAAAAGTTTAAACATTTAAAACAATTAAAAAATCAAAGTGCGAGTGACAGCAATAGTCTTTCAGTAATTAAGAGGGCATACTATATAGTATGGAGCTGCGGTGGCTCAAGTGGTTAAGACGCTGAACTGCAGGCTGTGGAAGGTCAGTAGTTCAGCGGTTCAAGACCCGGGTGCCGCAAGACAGGGTGAGCTCCTGTCTCTAGTTCCAGCTCCTGCCAACCTAGCAGTTCGAAAGCAAGAAATTGCAAGTAG
>NW_015176127.1:24108-24628 GCF_001447785.1 Gekko japonicus | reverse complement strand
ACTCGCTGTACTACATTGGCTCTCTAGTGAACAACTAGTTCACTAGTCTTTGAGCCTGTGGATACCTTTGGAATTCTAACATGGGGTGGAGGGAAGGCAGGATTAAGGAACAAGAGATGGGGGGGGGGCAGGGAGGAGAAATCCCCCACACACACCCCTCACAGTTCTAAGTAGTGAAGTTTTTCTCATGACCCACCCCAGCCAGGAAGCAGTTGAACGCTCTAAACAGCTGCCGGACGGCCCTGGAAGCAGGTGCTTCTTATTAAAAAATCCACCCCTGGGACAGCAGAGGGTCTCCCCTCTCTCTCTCTCTCTACAAGGCAGATGGAATGGGGAGGAAACGAGGTCCCCAGCCAGGAAGCAGTTGAACGCTCTAAACAGCTGCCGGACGGCCCTGGAAGCAGGTGCTTCTTATTAAAAAATCCACCCCTGGGACGGCAGAGGGTCTCCCCTCTCTCTCTCTCTCTCTCTCTCCAAGGAAGATGGAATGAGGAGGAAACCAGGCCATGGAAGACCGTGG
>NW_015176127.1:23522-23668 GCF_001447785.1 Gekko japonicus | reverse complement strand
TCACAGGAGGAAGCGGAGGGCGAAGTCACTCTATATGGCGTCAGGGCGTCGGTCTCATAAGATGAGTATCGTCCACTCTGACTGGTAGCGGCTCGCCAGGGCGTCAGGCTGAGGTCTTTCACGTCACACCCTGCCTGCTCTTTTTA
>NW_015176127.1:11795-21305 GCF_001447785.1 Gekko japonicus | reverse complement strand
AGGTGAATGGTTCTCTAACCTGAGCACAGAAGGTCCATCAGTGGCTATTAGCCACAAGGTATAGATAGGGACTCCGGAGCAAGGGATGCTCTGTCTTCTTGGTGCTTGGGGGGGCCAACAGTGGGAGGGCTTCTAATGTCCTGGCCCCACTGGTGGACCTCCTGGTGGCACCTGGTATTTTTGGCCACTGTGTGACCGAGTGTTGGACTAGATGGGCCTTTGGCCTGATCCAACATTGGCGTCTCTTATGTTCTTATGTTATTACGAGGCTGTGGGGGTACCAGCCCTTCCCGGGTGCGAAGGCTGGACCAAAATCAAGCACAGGCGCATGAAGATTTGATATGCATCTTACAGGCGTCAAATCAGAGCCTGGCTCACTTTTAATAAGGAGAGAATCTTTCTGCAAGTGCTCCAGGAAGTAACCTAGGAAGGTTGGGCCGGGGGTCCCCAACAATGTTCCCTCTAAGCTGTGGAGTCTTCTGAGCAAGAATTCTTCTTTGTGAGCTGCTGGCATTAAAGTTGTGAGTGAGCGATTTGGCTACTGCATAAATTAGTTGGCTCTGGAGCCATTCTCCCTGAGCTAGGACAAAAATGTTTGAGCCAGAGGCTAAAAAACTGTGAGCTAGCTCACACTAACTCAGCTTAGAGGGAACACTGGTCCCCAAAATGGTGCCCAAAGGCACCATCGCACCCCTTGGCACCGTTCCTGGTGCCCGCCAAGTGTTTCTAGAAAGTGGGTGTGGCCGAGTGGGGTTCCTGCCCAGCAGAGCTTCCGACTGGGCACTAGAGAGCCAATCAGCTGGGTGTATTAGAATAACGTTGTTTCAGCAACGGCTGCCACCACAGTGTCTGTTTTATTCTCGATCACTCCTCTCCCCCAGTGTATTTTTTTTAAACTGCCCCTCTTCTCCCAAGCATTTAGGCTCTCCCTGTGTGCATGGCTTCCCCTTGTGCCACGGCCATGTTGTTGCTGAGTCTGCTTCCCGTGGCAGCCATTTTGCGGCTGCGCCCACCATACTGTGTTGGAATTCCAAAGGAGCCTGCAGGCTCAGAAAGGTTGGGGGACCCCTGGGTTGGGATATCGCCCCCTGTGATGAACTACGTAATGTTTATTCAACTTCCTCGAAATTATTAAAGATAATTAAACTTAAAATAAATAAAGCAGAACATCCCCAAACCAAGAAATTTGACATCATAGCTATAGAAATCGGGATGAATAGACTTAAGAATATCAGAAGAGCTCCACTGGACCAGACCAGTGGTCCATCTAGTCCAACATCCCGTCTCACACAGGGGCCAACCAGTCCTTCTGGAGGGCCAACAACAGGGCAGAAAGGCTGAGGCCTTCCCCTGATATTAAGAATCTAAGAGCCCTGCTGGATCAGACCAGTTGTCCACCTACTCCAGCACACACGGTGGCCAACCAGTTCCTCTGGAGGGCCAACAACAGGGCAGAGAGGCTGAGGCCTTCCCCTGATACTAAGAATATAAGAAGAGCCCTGCTGGATCAGACCACTGCGGGTCCATCTAGTCCAGCATCCTGTCTCACAGTGGCGAACCAGTTCTTCTGCAGGTCCAACAACAGGGCATAGAGGCCGAGGCTTTCCCCTGAGGTTGCCTCCTGGCACATATCACCACCTTCTCCACGAAGTGGGGGTCTCTAGGCATAGGAGGTGAACGCACCCACTTTCTTGGGTTCTTGTTGTTGTTGTTTTTGGGGGGTGCAGGCCCAGAACCTGCAGACATACAGTGGAGTCAGGATCTGTTCCAGAAAACCTTCTATCCCATCCTGAAGCCCTTGATCCAGCCTGGCATTCTGCCTGTGAAAGAGCTCTTCCCACCCCAGAGCGATCTAGAACTACATTTCCTTAAATAACAGGAAGAATCAGTAACAGAGAAATTTTTAAAAAAATATTACATACCCTCAAAGTGCCTGAAAAACCCCTACGGGAGATTTTCTGAATTATGCTCACTTACCAAAGGAATACCTGCAAAAGAAACAGGAGGAAACAATATTAAAAACACAAGCTAAAAGATATTATTTCCAGGCGGCTCTGAGGGCAACGCATCAGAGTTATTTTAGTCGTTTTTACCGTCCCGCGGAAGCTCCCTTGTCTTTCAAAAAGCTCTTAAGAGAACTGCAGGACGACAAGGAGACCCAAAAGCCATCTGCTTCATAGGGATTGCAAAAGTTGCACTTGGCTATGACAGAATTGCCGATTCTCTGCTTATGTCACTGAAATCCCACGGAGGAAAATGGCTACCTTGCTGAGCAAGACAGGTTGGCCACACCTCTAGCTAGGGCTTTTTTTTTGTAGAAAAAGCCCAGCAGGAACTGATTAGCATAATAGGCCACACCCAACAGCAGAAACTCATTAGCCTATTAGGCCACACCCCGGACAGAGCAGCTCATTAACATATTAGGCCACATCCCACGTTACCAGAAGTGTGCTCATCCAGCCACACCCATCTTTTGCTTCTTATTCTGTTTACCTTGTTTGTTGTCAAAACCCAGAGCTTTTTTTGTAGCAGGAACCCTTTGCATGTTAGGCCACACACCCCTAATATAGCCAATCCCAATGAGTTTCTGCTGTTGGGTGTGGCCTATTATGCTAATGAGTTTCTGCTGGGCGTGGCCAACTCAGGAGCCATCCGGAACTCCATTCCTGTGCGTTCCTGCCCCAAAATAGCCTTGCCTCTAGCAGTTTTCTCATCATCATCATCTGTAATAGACTTCTTTCCTCCTATGGGGGGGGATCTTTGTTTTTGTCCCACCCACCATACTGTCAAAGTCAACCCGCTTCAACCTCTTTCCTTGGAAACGCCGACTTCAGCAATCCTGCAAACTCCTGCCATTCACAAACACTGGCCAGCTCAAAGCCCTGGAAGATTCCCCTCAAGATAAACCAAGCAGAAATGAAAAAGTGCTTTCAAGGGTCTGCAAGGAGCTTCTGGAAGCGCTTTTCCTTTAATCAGAAGTGAAGTGGTACCTAGTCCAAGTCCATCATCAATTTATGACATGCTATTAAACTGAAAGCGCTTCAGAGGGTTAAGTAACATCTACAGCAGCTGGTTTGAGTTGCTGCTAAGCTGTTGGCGTTCCACAGTGGTCATGGCGGTGGTGGGGAGGGGAAGGAAATACGTTTACAAGCTAGTAAATGAAAGCACTTGTCTGGTTTCTGGATCCACTTTATTGTGGTCCCCAATCTTTTAAGAACCACCCTTTATTTACCAAAAAAATCAATACAAGAACAGGTAGGACACTTGATTAAAATGTAAGAAGCTCCCCCCTTTTTAACTCTCACGATCTCGGAGACCCTGAGGTGGTACCTTTTCTCTAAACACAAATTAGAAAACCCAGCCAAATCCCCATACGGGTTATCCGGGGTCACTCGCAGGTTAGTGGGTTTCTCTAGGGGACTTGTGAACACTACGAGAGTGAGCTCCCTGATGTTATCTGCGGGACTGCTTGTGTTGGAGAGGAAACAAAAAGAGAGTCAAGAAACCCTGGTCCTTCCACGGGCGAAAACATTTTCGATTTCCAATTCCTCCCTCAAATTAAGGGCATAAGAAGACCCCAGAAGGATCTGACTCGGGATCTATAACAGAGCACGTGGACAGGTTGTCATTCTAGAGAAGAAACAGAAAAACAATGGACTTCCAAGTGACCCACAGACGAACAGGAGGCCTCTCTTGTTCAAAATATGCCAGGTGGGGATCAAGGGCCCTTGCAGAGGCCCATTTAATGACTAGGAACATGGTTGCTCTGCTATGCGGCTAAGTGATGCTCCGTTTCAAAGCCGAAGAGCCGGCATTGTCCGTAGACATTTCCGTGGTCATGTGGCCGGCATGACTAAACACCAAGGCGCACGGAATGCTGTTACCTTCCCACCGAAGTGGTACCTCTTTATCTACTTGCAATTTCTTGCTTTCGAACTGCTAGGTTGGCAGGAGCTGGAACTAGAGACGGGAGCTCACTCCGTCATGCGGCACACTCGGGTCTCGAACTGCTGAACTACTGACCTTCCACAGCCTGCAGTTCAGCGTCTTAACCACTTGAGCCACCGCAGTCAAGGGCCCTTGCAGAGGCCCATTTAATCACTAGGAACATGGTTGCTCTGCTACGTGGCTAAGGGATGTACGGAAGTGCTTCCTAGTGGATTGTGCCACTGAGAGGATGAACTGGAGACAAACACGCCAAATTAATGATATATTAGACCAGGGGTGTCGAACTCATGTGTTATGAGGGCCGGATCTGACATAAATGAGACCTTGTTTGGCCGGGCCATGTGTGTCATAAAATGTAATGCCAGGTAGCGGAGATATAAACTTTATAAAGGACACAAAAACAAAGGGGTTTTTTTTAAGTTAAAATAAAAACATGCTTAAAACATTAGCACTCTTGCAATATTTTGTCTATTTAACAGTGTCTCATAACTGACACCTCTTGCTCTGAATGATTGCAGCAAAACATCTATGCTGTTGCAGTCTTGAGTGTGCTGTTCAGGTGTGTATCTGTAAGCTGCAAACCTATGATGACGAAGCAGCAACAGAACTGGAAGAAGAAGCAGAAGACAGCCAGTTCCACTGCAGGCCTGACAGAAGCCCTCTGAGGGCCTGATCCGGCCCCCGGGCCGCATGTCTGACACCCCTGTATTAGACTGTATTAAGACACTTGAAATCCAACACACACAAAAAACATGCTCTAAGAAAATTTATCCAAAAAAATGCTACAAAAAAAAAGAAATATCCTGGAATCACTTGAGACAAATCGTATTCAGGCTGATTTACTGTATTTAAAACAGAGGTTTGGGCAGCGTACCCCCCAAGACTTTAAAAATTGTTACGCGGAGAGTCCATCAACGAAAAACAAATAAACAAATACCTTATGTAACTCTCAAAGATGGTACTAGAACCTATCAGCCTGCAGAAATTCTCCCTGATGGCTGATTTTTACAAAAAGCTTTATTCTTCAAATACACTGGCCGCAACTGATATAAAATAAATTATGCAGGGGGAGAGTGTAAATACAGTAAATTCCTCCAAAAAGTAAGCTGCGCTTGGATGTTCCAACACTGCAAACTATTCTGCGCACCTTTCCATATGTCAAGAGGCACTATGCCCATCAGCTAAAACTGAGTTCAGCAATCCATGAAAGACTTGGAATTAATATCTGGTAAAAGAAATCAACCCTGTCTGTTCCCTGGAAGGCCAGATACTGAAGCTGAAGCTCAAATACTCTGGCCACCAAATGAGAAGGGAGCACTCGCTGGAGAAGACCCTGATGCTGGGAAAGATTGAAGGTCAAAGAAGAAGGGGACGGGAAAGGATGAGATGGTTAGACAGCGTTATCGAGGCAACGAACATGAAATTCAGCAAACTCCAGAGCACGACAGAAGACAGGAGGGCATGGCATGATGTGGTCCATGGGGTCGCAAAGAGTCGGACTCAACTGTGCAACTGAGCAACAACAACAACATAGCACAGTGACTTAGAAAGCAAGCTATGTATCAGATTCCCCGGTGGGAATCTCACCGACACTAGGCCAGCTGCTCTCTCTAAGCCTCAGCAGCCCCCCCCATGTAATATGGGGATTAAACCTAATTTACAGTCTCGTAGATTATCTTTTGTAAAACCTACAGTTCTTTCGAGCATTCTGATGTTTCAAATATTAAGTATCATTACTAGAAGCCCTGATTTTAGATCTACCGACCAGTACATTTTTATCCCGCCTTCTCTTCCAAGAGCTCGTAGTAGCGTATGCCATTCCCCCCCTCCCCTGCTTAATCCTCACAACAACCCTGTGAGGAAGGCTAGGCAGAGAGAGTGACTGGACAAGGTCACTTGAATGAGCTTCATGGCAAAAAGCTGAACCTAGACCTTACAAATCTGAGTCCAGCACTCAGACCATTACACCTCATTGCCTCTTTCAGAAGCCATGACCGAACGGATTGCCGACACAATTATCATCCGTGCTGAAAGAAAGCTGACCCCCTTTCACTCAATCTCTGCTTTAGTCTTATACTCAGGCTCTCCTGCCAATGACAGGTATTTGTACCTTGCCGGATCAGGGCCCAGGAGCCCGCAAAGGCTGTCCAAGATGGGACAAGAATGATTCTGTTCTGACACGAGCCGTCACGAAGTTATAATTTTGGAAACCGAGAGGCATGTTTCCCATTAGATCCGTTCGCTCCCTGCTCACATGGCAAGGCAACGAAACTGTCACATGGTATTAATCTCGGTTTCATTAATATTTCTATCAGCCGTGCATGGTGTTTCTTTGAAACCAGACACCCTGCCGGCTCTCTCCTCGACTCCCCACCCCACAGTATCAGTGAGAGGTGCCAAATCTGCTTCCCCTACAGGAAGGATGACCCCCCCGAGATCCCTTAACTTTGGGTTCAAGTTTCTAGAAATAATTATTTTTCCGTAAGGAAGGGGAACGAAGGATGCAACAGTACAGTCCGTGATAAAGGGATTCCTGATCTTTACTTCCAAACAAATGAGCAAATCTAATCGCAAAAAGGGATATTAAATTGTCTAGAACGAGAACTTTGCTTTCCTGAAGCAAGCCAATGGCATAACACAAACCAAGCTTACCATATTTACTCTCCAAAACAAGGTTATAAACAAAAAAATTCCTTACCAATGGATATCATTTATTTATTTGTAAAACTTATCCCTGTCTCTCCTCTTCCCTATCAAGTATGTTAGTTCCTAAATAAACCTTTATCGACTCTTTAATCAGGTTATGCACCATGGCTGTGTTAATTACTATGCCAACAAAAGCAAGCCTAATCCAATCACAGACTGGTTCCCTCCTGGGAAGAGCATCTGCAGTGATCCCCCTCGAGGGAAGCATCAGCAATTTTTGATAGAGGCCAAGAAAGATTGCAGGCTGGCAACCCCCAGATTATGAACAGCATGCTGTGAGAAAAACCAGCAAACTACGCATCCAATTATTTATGTCACACCAGTGCTGGCTTTGTTAACCATTTGGGGGAAGCAAAACAGAAAAGTGGCATCCAAGGGATTAATAGTGTTTATGTTGATGGCAGCCAGTAGGGCAATAGAAAAGTGTTGGAAATCTAGAAGAAGACGAAGACGATGACAACGATGACCAAGAAGTAGATGACGACCAAGAAGAAGACCAAGAGGAAGACCAAGAGGAAGACTAAGAAGAGGAAGACCAAGAAGAAGACGACGACCAAGAAGAAGACTAAGAGGAAAACCAAGAGGAAGACCAAGAAGAGGGAGTTGGATTTATACCCCTATCCTTCACTGCCTGAAGGCGTCTCAGAGCAGCTCGCAATCTCCTTTCCCTTCCTCTCCCCACAAGAGACACCCTGTGAGGTAGGTGGGGCTGAGAGAGCTCTGAGTGAACTGTGACCAACTCAAGGTCATGCAGATGGCTGCATGTGGAGGAGTGGGGAATCAAACCCGGTTCTCCAGATTAGGGTCCGCTGGTCTTAACCACTCCACCAAACTGGCTCTTGAATACTTGATATTCCAAGTTATGGCAAATAGCTATGGCAGAAACACTGACATATCAACTTCGAGTAGTCAAAAATAAAGCTAAAATGTCAGATTGTTATGAAACATGGCACAGTTTTATTTCATATACAAATCAGAAAGGTAGTCAAGAACTATCCAAGCCCTTCCTCAATTTATGGAAATGAAATTAAGTATAAAGTATACAAAGAATTTTTAACTCTCTCTCTTAGTTGTATCTTGTAAGATAAATTGGAAAAATGTGTTAAATATTAAGCTCTCTGTCAATAATTTGATTCAACATTGTCTTTCTTTTTGTATTCTTGTGTGGGTATTTCTTTTGCAATCTTGTTTCTATTTTTTGTAATTTGGAAGGTTTTTCCTTCCTTGTTTGTCCTGAGCAGTGGTGGTTCCTTGTGTTTGAAAAATTAATTTAAAAATTGTTAAAAGAAAATCAGCAGAAGGCTGCTGTTCAGGCTAAAGCATCCTTCTGTAGAAGAGGTCACCCGATGGATCTCTGCATGAGTCGTAGTGTTGCCCTGCCTCCTTTCAATACACAGCTGGTGAAGGCAGACAATGCTGTCATGTCCCTGGGGGAATGGGGTGGGGGAACAAGTCTCTCAAGCATCCCTAATGCAGAGCAATGGAAGTATTATCCGCTCTCAGAGACTCCCGGAGACAACGGTGTGACTCTGCAGCTGCCTTAAACCAACAGGAAGCCAGCAGTCTTTAAAAGCTACCACTTTTCTGAAGCTGGGGCTTTTGTGGGCTGGGTGCGCAACAAGAAATTTCAGTCCGTAGATCCAGGCCCACAATCTTTTCTTGCCTGTGGGCACCCCTGGAAATCTGACAAAGGGCGGTGGATGTAATCACAAATTGTCTCCCGCAGGAAGGGAAGCCAATCACAAAATGTCTGCCGCAGGAGGCGGAGCCAATCACAAAATGTCTGCCGCAGGAGGTGGCAGTTATACACGACCCTAAACAGTCACTCTTCAACATTCCAGGCAGAAGCGCCGTTTGACAGGATGCCTTTTAATCTGCGCGGCCAATCAGAAGCCCTGCTGGGCAAAAGCCCCACCCACTTTCTAGAAGCATTTGGTGGGCGCCGAGGCACTGCGTTGGGGACCCCCGCTGTCGATAACACACCCAGGAAATAACTGCAGGGTTAAAATGCCACGAAAATGCAAGAGGCCTGGTTTGTGCTGCTGTCAAACAGCTGTTCACAACTGCAGTAATTGGGAAAGCTTAAATTTCAGCTATTAATTTGCAAAATGTTGCAATTGCAAATATTGTATCCTGCTTTGAAAAATCCTTGAAAAAACTTTGGAACGCGCTTTCCCTGCTTTGAAAAAAAATTCCGAAACACGGGTCTTCACGCCGGCTACTGTGTCAGCAAGACTCAATGTTTCTTTAATTAGGGTACACTAATGAGGTGTGAAATGTTTTCCTCTCCAAGAAGACGCTCCCTGGTTTGTTGAACTCTCTTCTTAGAAGAACTGAAGTTCCTATTATTGTTCCTATTATTGAACCCTTTAAAGCAGGGGTGTCAAACTCATTGGTTATGAGGGTCTTTAATTAGGGTACACTAATGAGGTGTGAAATGTTTTCCTCTCCAAGAAGACGCTCCCTGGTTTGTTGAACTCTCTTCTTAGAAGAACTGAAGTTCCTATTATTGTTCCTATTATTGAACCCTTTAAAGCAGGGGTGTCAAACTCATTGGTTATGAGGGGCGGATCCGACATAAACGAGACCTTGTTGGGCCGGGCTATGTGTGTCATAAAATGTAATGCCAGGTAGCGGAGGTATAAAGTTTATAAAGGACACAAACACAAAGGTTGTTTGTTTTTAACTTAAAATAAAAACACACTTAAAACATTAGCACTCTTGCAATATTTTGTTTATTTAACAGTGTCTGATAACTGACACCTCTTGCTCTGAATTATTACATCAAAATGTCTGTGCTGTTGCAATGTTGAGTACGCTGTTCAGGTGTGTATCTGTAAGCTGCAACCCTACAAT
>NW_015176127.1:11204-11308 GCF_001447785.1 Gekko japonicus | reverse complement strand
GGTTAAAATGCCACGAAAATGCAAGAGGCCTGGTTTGTGCTGCTGTCAAACAGCTGTTCACAACTGCAGTAATTGGGAAAGCTTAAATTTCAGCTATTAATTTG
>NW_015176127.1:10862-11045 GCF_001447785.1 Gekko japonicus | reverse complement strand
AATGAGGTGTGAAATGTTTTCCTCTCCAAGAAGACGCTCCCTGGTTTGTTGAACTCTCTTCTTAGAAGAACTGAAGTTCCTATTATTGTTCCTATTATTGAACCCTTTAAAGCAGGGGTGTCAAACTCATTGGTTATGAGGGGCGGATCCGACATAAACGAGACCTTGTTGGGCCGGGCTATG
>NW_015176127.1:0-10817 GCF_001447785.1 Gekko japonicus | reverse complement strand
TTTATAAAGGACACAAACACAAAGGTTGTTTGTTTTTAACTTAAAATAAAAACACACTTAAAACATTAGCACTCTTGCAATATTTTGTTTATTTAACAGTGTCTGATAACTGACACCTCTTGCTCTGAATTATTACATCAAAATGTCTGTGCTGTTGCAATGTTGAGTACGCTGTTCAGGTGTGTATCTGTAAGCTGCAACCCTACAATGAAGAAGAAGCAGTAGACAGCCAGTTCCACTGCGGGCCTGATAGAAGCCCTCCGGGGGCCAGATCTGGCCCCCGGGCCGCATGTCTGACACCCCTGCTTTAAAGGTTTTGTACTGTCGATAAGAAGAAACGTCTGTCAAGGTGGCCAATGAGAAACTAATGTTATGTAGATAACCTATCCTTGGGAGTGGGGTGTGTTTGGGTGTGGTGTTTGCATGCTGTTGCCCTGGAGTTTCCTCTCTTGTAAAAGAAGAAGAGATTGGATTTATACCCCGCCCTTCACTAACAGAGCATCACTTGCCCCAGAGTCCCTATCTATACCTTGTGGCTAATAGCCACTGATGGACCTCTGCTCCATATGCTTATCTAATTCCCTTTTGAAGCCGTCCATGCTTGTAGCCGCCACCACTTCCTGTGGCAGTGAATTCCAAGTGTTAATCACTCTTTGGGTGAAGAAGTACCTCCTTTTATCCGTTCTAACCCGACCGCTCAGCAATTTCATGGAGTGCCCACGAGTTCTTGTATCACTTAATAAAGTAGAGCCGTTCACCGCAATGGGTCTTGGACCCAGTATTTAATAATTGGGGCGTCTGATATTTTCAGCGATCTTTTATTGTTCGTGCGTGCTGGCGATTCTCCGTCGAAGTACAAAGCTTAAGAACATAAGAACATAAGATCCACCCTGCCTCCGCGCCAGCTGGACGGGAGTTGAAAAGAGCGCGCGAGCGAGTCAACAGCGTCTGCGATCTGAGGCCTCCGGCCCAAAGCAAATAGATAAAGGCCTTAAAAATTAAAATGGGAAGGGACTTGAAAAGAATAAATTGGCCCCATTGCTGGCAGGCACGCAGAAAGGGAAAACGGCACGGCTCTTCCGGGGGGGGGGGTAGTTGCCTATCTACCTTTGAACTGGGTTCCCGTCGGTAATTCCATCCGGTCTGCTCCTGTAACTCAAGATCCCGTCTCCGACAAAGGCGAGGGCCAGATGCGAGAAAACAAAGTGTTTGGGGAGTCCAGGTGCACCCGTGAGGTGCCAAGGAAGAACGGGTCTGATCTTCGGAAGGCAAGCCCTCTTCCTTTCAGCTCCAGAGACAGCGCGGGGTATTTGGGGAGGGACGCGGGTTCGAATCTCCCTTCGACCATGTGATTCCGAGAGCACCCCGGGTCCAATTACTCTGCCTTGGCCCAACCTACCTTTTGTATACATACAATACATAGTGGTGAAGTGGGCGGACTTTAATCTGGGAGAACCGGGTTTGATTCCCCACTCCTCCACCTGCAGCTGCTGGATGACCTTGGGTCAGTCACAGAACTGTTCTCTCAAGGACAGTTCTGGAAAGAGCTCTCTCAGCCCCGCCTACTTCACTGGGTGTCTGTTGTGGGGAGGGGAAGGGAAAGGAGTTTGTAAGCCGCTCTGAGAATTCGAGTGAAGGATGGGGGTATAAATCCAAACTCTTCTTCTTCTTCTTCTTCTTCTTCTTCTTCTACCTTACAAGGTGGTTGTGAAGAAAGAGCTCATTGGAGAAACGGCACAATAAAAAAAAGGATTAGACCAGGGCTCGAGAAATCCCAGCGCCAGGGCACCAAGAGGTTTCATTGGTGTTATGTATTAGTTTTGGAACATTCCAGGACTATCTCCCAGAGACGGGCTGAGCTTAGAGCTCTAGAACAATAGCCCACCAGGACTCGAGGTGGCCAATGAGAAACTAATGTTATGTAGATAACCTCTTCCAGATCTCCACATTCCAAATCCTATTCCATCGTTTTTTAGAGGACTCAGTGTTCCCTCTAAGCTGCGTCAGTGTGAGCCAGCCCACAGTTTTTTAGCCTCTGGCTTACCCCTTTCTGTCTTAGTGCAAGAAGGGCAGCTCCAGAGAGCAAACGAATGTATGCAGCAGCCAAATCGCTCGCTCACAACTTTAATGCCGGCAGCTCACAAAGTAGCATTTTTGGTCACAAGATCCCGCAGCTTATATGGAGCATTTCCTGTTGACCACACTTCCCCCCTCTGTATAATCCAGCTGGAGTCCCTGGGGAAAAACCCCAGACTTCAAGGAAGACACAGAGAGTACTCCGTCTTTCTGTGTTATACCTCTGAGGATGCCAGTCACAGTTACTGGCGAAACGTCAGGTCCTACAATGCCAAGACCACAGCCATACAGCCCAGTAAACCTACAACAACTAAAGGAAGTATGTAAATAAAACTGTGAAGAGTAGAAAAGCAGATTTTGTTGTAGCGATAATTAGGAAGTACGACTGGCCATTAAAATATAAAACCTGGAAGGCTTGAAAACCAAACTGGTTCCTAAATTCCGGGAGTGGCTCATAAAGCCAAAGAAAACTGGTCAAGAGGATGAGGAGGAGGAGGAGGATTGGATTGGATTTATACCCCACCCTTCACTACCCCAAGGAGTCTCAGAGCGGTTTACAATCCCCTTTCCATTCCCCTCCCCACAACAGACACCCTGTGAGGTAGGTGGGGCAGAGGGAGTTTTTCAAGGACTGCTCTTGAGAGAACAGCTCTGAGAGAACTTGTGACTGACCCAAGGTCACACCAGCAGCTGCATGTGAAGGAGTGGGGAATCAAACCCGGTTCCCCCAGATTAGAGTCCGTGCTCCTAACCACTACACCAGACTGGCTCTCGAGGCCTGAACTTGTCAGAGATATGGGGATATGATTACCAATCTGGACCTTCTGGGAAAGGGCAGGGATATATCAACAACAACAGGGCATAGAGACCAAGGCCTTCATAAGAACCTCAGAAGAGCCCTGCTGGATCAGACCAGTGAGGGTCCATCCAGTCCAGCCTCCTGTCTCACACAGGGGCCAGCCAGTTCCTCTGGGGGTCCCGCAACAGGGCATGGAGGCCGAGGCCTTCCCCTGATAAGGACCTCAGAAGAGCCCCGCTGGATCAGACCAGGGAGGGTCCATCCAGTCCAGCCTCCTGTCTCACACAGGGGCCAAGCAGTTCCTCTGGAGGGCCAACAGCAGGGCAGAGAGGCCGAGGCCTTCCCCTGATATTGCCTCCTGGCTCTGGGATCCAGCAGATTAGTGCCTCTGAATGTGGAGGTTCCATGACTAGTAGCCACTGATAAGACTTCTCCACAAATCTATCTAACCCCCCTTTCAAACCGTTTATTCCTGTGGCCATCACTATACCCTCCGGCAGCGAATTCCACATTTTAATCACCCCCTGAGTAATTCCTTTTAGTCTTCCCCTTCCCATGGCTACGTCGGGGAGGTCAAGCAGCCCAACCACAAGTGGGAGATACCCGAGAACTGCCCCTCCCCGAACGGACCCCGATTCCCCAGAACCCCTTTTCCAATTAAAGTCACTTCTTTAAAGGGCCCTGTTCCGCCCAAACACCTAAAAAACAAAACCCGCAAAACATAAATCAACCTGCTGCCATCCCAAGCAACTGACAGCCACAGTCTACATGCCGGAATAATGATATGGTTTCGACCAACCTGTGACCCGTTACGAAGAATCTACAGGGAAAAAATGTAGCCATGGCTGAGTGGTCTCCTGCAATGAGCCATTCTGATACCTGACCTGCTCCTCCAGACAACATTAACCCAATTCCCCCCATAATTTATGCCACCAGGAGAACCGGGGAAAGAATCGGAGGCGACACCTTATTTTCCCCCACCGCTTCCTCCTCGCAGATCGGTTTTGCCCCACAACTCTAGGCAAAATTAGCCGTTTGCCATAAATCACCCGCCGAGGGAGTGAACCCAAAGTTGCTCAGGGTACGGGGGGGTGTGGAACCGGTAAACCAAAGTCAAACAACAAACACAATCTGGTCTCAAATGCCGCCGGAGATTTCTTTCAGCCACAGAGACCAGCGTTCCCAAAGAGACGGCGTGCCGCTGAGCGGGCGGAAGCCAATCTTCTGCACTCGCTAGGAAGGTAAACATGGACCTGGGTCGGCCAAATCGGGCTGACTGCAACTACCAGATGGGTTACAAGCCTTCACTAGAATCTGCCTGCAAAATCCCGGGCTGCAAACAAATTGCGTCACTCAGAGCTTGTTCAAATTTTCGCTTGTTGTTACCCTCGAGGGCAGGGGTGTTTGTTATGCGGGCCGGATCGGATGTAAATGAGACCTTGTTGGGCCAGGCCAGGTGTGTCATAAAATGTAATGCCAGGTAGCGGAGATATAAACTTTATAAAGGACACAAACACAAAGGGTTTTTTTTACTTAAAATAAAAACGTGCTTAAAACATTAGCACTCTTGCAATATTTTGTTTATTTAACAGTGTCTGATAACGGACACCTCTTGCTCTGAATTACTGGAGCAAAATGTCTGAGCTGTTGCAGTCTTGAGTGTGCTGCTCAGGTGTGTATCTGTAACCTGCAAACCCACGATGACGCAGCAGCAGCAGAACTGGAAGAAGAAGCAGAAGACAGCCAGTTCCACTGTGAGCCTGACAGAAACCCTCTGGGGGCCTGAACTGGCCCCCGGGCCACATGTTTGACACCCCTGCTCAAGGGTCCTAGAAACGTATCGGGGAGATCCTCAACAAGGGTGAGCCAGAATGACAAAACAAACATTCTGGCTTCTCAAAACAGCTCTCGGAAGGCCGGACATTTGCGATTCGCTTGTTCTAGTGCAAAGCAGGGCCCCGCGAGAATCTCTGGGCGACAAGAGTTAAAAGATCTGCGTGGAGCGCAAATCGCCACGACATTAACCTGCGTTCACAACGGCGGAGCTCTCCTCCCAACCCCCCAGTCAGAAAGTCCTGAACTCTTATACGGTACGCTGAAGTTTCAACAACAGATGGAATCAAGAGGCACCTACTCAGGAGGGAACCCCACTGATTGCAGCAGGACTTGCTTCCAAATAGACGTGGGGTCTGGCCAAATGTCTTATTTGCTCAGGAGCAAACAATTGGATGTGGATTATGAGAAGGGTTTCCCACATCTTCCAAGGACCAGCCTTTCACACAGGATGATCTGGTTAACACCTGGGGCAGGGCCTTCTCAAAAGTGGCCCCTCTCTCATCAGGACGCAGCCTGCCAATCCCTCGTTAAGAACTAAGAACGTAAGAAGAGCCCTGCTGGATCAGGCCAATAGTCCACCTAGTCCAGCATCCTGTCTCACACAGTGGCCAACCAGTTCCTCTGGAGGGCCAACAACAGGGCAGAGAGGCCGTGGCCTTCCCCTGATGAGAACAAAGGAGGAGCCCTGCTGGATCAGACCAGTGCGGGTCCATTTGGTCCAGCCTCCCATCTCACACGGGGGCCAACCAGTTCCTCTGGAGGGCCAGTAACGGGGCAGAAAGGCCGAGGCCTTCCCATGAGAAGAACCTCAGAAGAGCCCTGCTGGATCAGACCAGTGAGGGTCCATCTAGTCCAGCCTCCTGTCCCATACATTGGCCAACCAGTTCCCCTGGAGGGCCAACAACAGGGCAGAGAGGCCGAGGCCTTCCCCTGATGTTGCCTCCTGGCTCTGGGATTCCGAGGATTAGTGTCTCTGAATGTGGAGGTTCACTGCTTAGTGGCTGGGCACTCTCGTAATAGTATTTCCTCCACCTGGAGAATTTCCCCTTGGAACATTTCCCGGGGGAGATGTGTTTCCATTCCCCCCCCCCCCCCCACTAGAGTCCATTCTTCTTTTTGTCTAGATCCCTCATCGTTTTCGCACCGGCATTTTCAGTTTCGCCCACGGAGCTCCGGCACCCCAAGACGTGGTGGCGCAAAGTTAAGTCACCGACGGATGCGATAGACGAACTCACCAGATCTGTCCGACGTTGATCAGAGAGAGGTAGAGCGCCCACAGGGCGGTCATGAGGACCATGTTGGCACAGCCGGTGACCAAGACAAACGCCGCGATGGCCAAGCCGGCCAGCGCGAACCCATCCAGGATGCTGTCCATGCTGGACCAATCCAGGAACCAGATCAGAGTCGGGGCGTGGCTCAAAGCCTCCCAGTGGACCTTCCCTTTGAAGTAGCGCTTGATGTTCTCCAAGAACAGCTTGGCGGGCAGAAGGCCTTTCTCACCGATCAGTGGTTTGTTTTGGTGGTAAGCCACCAAAAAAGCGACAACTGCAAGGGGGGAAAGGACAAAGGAAAACATGAATGAGTCGGGACAAGTCAATTTAGAAGAGGAGGAGGAGGAGGAGATTGGATTCATACCCCACCTTTCACAACCCAAAGGAGTCTCACAGCCGCTTACAATCGCCTTTCCCTTCCCCTCCCCACAACAGACACCCTGTGAGGTAGGTGGCGCTGAGAGAGTTCTTTCAAGGACTGCTCTTGAGAAAACAGCTCTGAGAGAACTTGTGACTGACCCAAAGTCACACCAGCAGCTGCATGTGGAGGAGCGGGGGATCAAACCTGGTTCTCCAAGATTAGAGTCCACACACTTCACCACTACACCAAACTGGAGGAGGAGGAGGGGACTGGATTTATACCCCGCCCTTCACTACCCGAGGGAGTCTCAGACCGGCTTACAATCTCTTTTCCCCCTCCCCACAACAGACACCCTGGGAGGTACGTGGCGCTGAGAGGGCTCTTTCGAGGACTGCTCTTGAGAGAACAGCTCCAAGAGAACTTGTGACTGACCCAAGGTCACACCAGCAGCTGCACGTGGAGGAGTGGGGAATCAAACCCGGTTCTCCCAGATTAGAGTCCGTGCTCCTAACCACTACACCAAACTGAATGTGTCAAACGAAGCCACTAAAAAAGCAAAGGAGTAGAGGCCACGCCACCCTCCCCTGCCAGAGCTATCCCCGTTTCAGTTTGGGTACTGGAATACAGTTGTTTTGTTTTCCCTTTCCCTCCGTGCAAACCAAGCATGCCCTTTGTTATTTCTGTGCCGTCTTCCGTTTCTTTGCATCAACAGTGTCCCCATGACGCAACCTCAAAAAGCCATTTTTTGTGTGTCAAATGGTGCTCGAAGGCCGTAGAACTGGCACCTGAGTCACAAACGGATCAGGAGTTGCCCACGAGGAAAATGGCCAAAGCGCAAAGCCTCGCAAGAGCACGTGATCGAGAAAAGAAAATCAAAAAGGCCACCTTCATACATCCATACGCAGAACCCTGACAAAGGGGAGATGGCGGAGAAAGTGACCCCGGACTTGCCTCTTGCTATTCAGCTTCTTGCTAGGACGCGACGCAACCATGTCATGGGCGAACAAGCACGCAGCTATTTACTAGCTCAAAGTTAACACGTTGAATTCACTGCCACAGGAACTGCTGGCGGTTACAAGCATAGACAGCTTCAAGAGGGAACTGGATGAATAAACAGAGCAGAGGTCCATCGGTGGCTCTTAGCCACAAGGTAGAGATGGCACACTCTGTCTGGGGCAGTGATGTTCTGTCTTCTTGCTGTTGGGGGGCCACAGTGGAAGGGCTTGTGGAGTTCTGGCCCCGATAGTGGACCTCCTGATGCCACCTGGGTTTGGGCCACTGTGTGACACAAGACTGTTGGACTGGATGGGCCACTGGCCTGATCCACCATTGGCTTCTCTCATGTTCTTATGTCTGGGGCAGTGGCGCTCTGTATTCTGGGTGCTTGGGGGGGCAACAGTGGGAGGGCTTCTGGAGTTCTGGCCCCGCTGGTGGACCTCCTGATGGCCCCTGGGTTTTGGCCCCTGTGAGACACAGAGTGTCGGTCTGGATGGGCCACT
The DNA here is from genome assembly GCF_001447785.1 of Gekko japonicus. Taxonomy (NCBI): domain Eukaryota; kingdom Metazoa; phylum Chordata; class Lepidosauria; order Squamata; family Gekkonidae; genus Gekko; species Gekko japonicus. Next base: position 2,975 of record NW_015176127.1, on the reverse strand, counting down.
GGCCTGATCCAACATGGCTTCTCTTAGGTTCCCCCTGTCTCCCCCCCCCCAGCCTTTATAACACACCCAAATCTTCACAAGCCCCATTTAATATCCCCAACTGGGACAAAAATAAGAAAGTCTCCTCTGTCGAGGCGGCGGGAAGGAGAGAACCGTCCACGATCTCATTTACTTTGATTAAAATTGCAATTTGCTGGGAAGCTTTGCCTAAAGTGCTAATCAGACTTCACCTCAAAATTGCTGCCCTTCCACCTAAACCCCTCATCAGCGCCGGAGTCCAAATTAGACCTCTGGCCAGTTTGCAAAGATAAACAAGGGATGGGTGAAATAGTGGGAAAATACACACACACACACACACCTACCAACAATGCTCCCTCTAAGCTGTGGAGTCTTGTGAGCAAAAATTCTACTTTGTGGGCTACTGGCATTAAAGTTGTGAGCGAGCGATCTGGCGACGGCATAATTTAGTTTGCTCTGGAGCCATCTTTCCTGAGCGGAGTCAAAAAATGTGTGAGCCAGAGGCTCAAAAACTGTGAGCTAGCTCACGCTAACTCAGCTTAGAGGGGACACTGGAAGGGGAGCAAACATTGTATTTGCACAAAGAACACCAGGTTAAGGCTTTTGAAGCAGCCAAAGTGGCATGTTTATAAGCTGGACAGATTGTACACCGGGCCCAGCTAAAGAGAAAGTAACAGCAAGGATTTCTGTCTTTTCAAACCTGCCAGAGGCCATCTGTCCACTTCCCAAACAGCCCTGGAAGAAGCTATGGTGAAAACCAACCCCCCCCCAATAAAAGTATCATCAAATGGAGGTCTTTCAGTTTTCACTATAAATTGGACTAGAAAAACCTAGATTTTCTAGAAAAACCTAGATTTTCTGAAGCAACAGAGTAACGTTTGAGTCCAGTGGCACCTTTCAGACCAACAAAGTTTAATTTAAGTCCCACAAAGTTAAACCTAGATTCTGGTGGGTCGCCATGTTGGTCTGAAGCCACAGAGCAGAGTCCAGTGGCACCTTTCAGACTGACAAAGTTTAAGACCAACAAAGCTTAACTAGAAGTGTGCGTGCCCATGAAAGCTTATACCCAGAATGAAACTTTGCTGGTCTTAAAGGTGCCACCGGACGCAAGCTTTGTACAAGAAAACCCAGAACATCTTCTTGATCTCTCTGTACGCACGGGTAAAACGCAACCGATCCCTTCCAGTCGTTCCTTCTATCGCTGTTTCCAAAGTACCCCAGCCGCCGCTTGCTCCTTGCGAATGTTTTTATCCCACTTCTCCAAATAAACAACGGCCTCAAAAGCAGCTCCAGGAAAAAAGAAAACAATGATAAAAGGTAAAGATGCAACTTAAGAAAGAAGCACTGTGCCAAACTAAGGAGATATTGCTCACAAACAGAAACAAAAAACGGTCAACAAAACAAAGATCCGAGCAGAGCAGAGCAAAACAAACCCTCCGGGTTTCCGATGAAGCAAACCGGAAAAAAATTTTCGCTTGGCATCTTTGCTGCTGGCCTCTAGATGCCAAGCAACCACGAAGGGTAGAGTATGCCACGGACTGACACCAAGGACTCCTCCCCTCTTGGTCACCTGCTTCACCTTTGATGGAGGGGGGTTACCTGGGGAAGGGGCCTAGGAGACGCTAACGGGGGAGGTGTATTGGCCAGCGTCTGAAGCCAGCAGGATCACAATAACGACACCTCGCTTATAAATTCAGGTGGGGTCGCCGTGTTGGTCTGAAGCAGCCGGACAAAGTTTGAGTCCAGGGGCACCTTTAAGACCAACAAAGTTTTATTCTGGGGAGGAACATAAGAACATAAGAGACGCCAATGTTGGATCAGGCCAAAGGCCCATCCAGTCCAACACTCTGTATCACACAGTGGCCAAAAACACCAGGTGCCATCAGGAGGTCCACCAGTGGGGTCAGGACATTAGAAGCCCTCCCTCTGTTGGCCCCCCCAAGCACCAAGATGACAGAGCATCACTTGCCCCAGAGCCCCTATCTATACCTTGTGGCTAATAGCCACTGATGGACCTCTGCTCCATATGCCTATCTAATTCCCTTTTGAAGCCGTCCATGCTTGTAGCCGCCACCACTTCCTGTGGCAGTGAATTCCACGTGTGAATCACTCTTTGGGTGAAGAAGTACCTCCTTTTATCCGTTCTAACCCGACCGCTCAGCAATTTCATGGAGTGCCCACGAGTTCTTGTATTGTGAGTAAAGGAGAAAAGTACCTCTTTCTCTACCTGCTCTTTCCCATGCATAATCTTGTAAACCTCAATCATGTCACCCCTCAGTCGTCTTTTGCGTGCATGCACACAACTTCAGATAAAGTCTGTATCTGAAGAAGTGCGCTTGCACACGAAAGCGGATACCCTGAATAAATCTTTGTTGGCCTTAAAGGTGCCGCTGGACTCAGACGTCACTCATAAGTGAGTCCAGAGGGCCGATGCGGAGTTCACAAACAGTCTCCCCATCCATAGTCCAAAGAGGAACAAACTTCCATCTTTCATGCTCGGCAAAGACTCAAAGACGCAAAATCCAAAACGGTCCAGTGACGTTCCGCTTTTCTTTCTCCCCCCTCTCTTTAAATAACGGAGGAAGTCTTGACTCCTATCTGAAGACCAAACAACCCAGAGACATTTACCAGGAGGCACGAAACTTACAAAACCAAGCCACATTTCACACACACACAAAAAAAACATTGATAGGTGCCTGGAGCCAGCGACTGACTGCACCTTCAACCCAAAGCAGTATTTCTGGGTGGGGGGAAACGCGGCTATTTTGCACCCAAGACACCAGCCCCTAAATTTAGGTACAAACTATAGGTCTTACAAACGGAGCCATTCATGAGCCGGGCGCTTGAGGAATGAGCTATTTAAACATGCCCAGACTCGGCGTCCTCTGGCAACGCTGGAAGCCCAAACACCGCTGCGATGTCCTTGCATTAATTTTGCAAAAAAAGAAAGAAAGAAA
>NW_015176126.1:55488-64731 GCF_001447785.1 Gekko japonicus | reverse complement strand
GCTTCGAGGTCACTCACATTCTTCCCATTCGGGAGGCACTTAAGAAAACAGTTTCGAAGTGGATAAGCAAAGCAGGTTCTCACACAGGCATCCACTCCTTCACCCCCTGCCCCCCACGACAGTCCAGATGCAGAACAGTTGCAAGCAAGGAAGACAGACCAGAGAAATCCCACGGCAAACGAGGCCTCTCAAATTTGACAAAACCTCACCAGTGGGCAGGGGGAGCCTGTCAACCCTCACATCAGTCTATCTCTCCTCATCAGGTGAGAGAAGGGTTGCCAACTGTGGGTTGGAAAATTCCTGGAGATTTGGGGGTAGAGCCTGTGGAAGGAGGGGAGGTACCTCATTGGTATATATAATGACATAGAGCCCACCCTCCAAAGTAGCCCTTTTCTCCATGGGAACTAGTCTGGGGAACAGTTGAAATTCCAAGAAATGCCCAGGCCCCACCTGGAGCTTGGCAACCCTAGGTGAGGGGGGCAGTCATTCAGGTCCTTTCTGACATGCCCAGGGAAATGCTGATCGCCACTTTGGGGTCAGGAAGCAATTGTTCTCCAGGACAGTTTGGCTGAAGATCCTGGAGGTTTTTTGTCATCTTCTGGGCATGGAACAGGGGTCACTGTGGGTGTGTGCTGGGGGGGAGGTATTTGCAAATTTCCTGCATTGTGCAGGGGGTTGGACTAGATGACCCTGGAGGTCCCTTCCAACTCTATGATTCTCAGGGAAACCATTGAGGTAAGGACGCAATCCTGCTTCCTTCCTATTCCTCTTTTTTACAGTCCCGCCCTCCTGAATTTGGCTTCCTGCTTACACTTGAGCAGGGCAAAATATTGGGACTGAGTTTGTGTGAGAGAGAAAGAGATCCTAATGGATCTATTTATTTGTTTGGTTATTGGGAATACACACACACACACACACACACACAGCGGTGGCACATGCAATACAAAGCCTGCTGATAACATCTGTAGCGAACAGCCATAATGGCTGTTCGAATCCCCAACGCGGCCGGGTTGAGCCCCCATCCCCCGTCCCAGCTCCCGCCAACCCAGCGGCTCTAATAACAGAGGAATGGGTACCTGCCCTAGGTGGCAGGGGGCACCCTCCTCCTGGCTTACGCTGGGAAGGCGATCGGCAGCAGTAAGGAAAAAGGAGAATCGGCGGCGAGAAAGCAATGGCGGTGGCGGAGAGCGACCCAGGAAAGGCAGCGGCTGGATCGAGCAGAGGCAGAGCCGGAGCAATGCGCTGACGTGGGATGCAGCGCGGCAGGAGCCGTCAGGACATTAGCCGAAGCTGCACCCAAGACGCGCCGCTCCGAGGGAGAGAAAAACCGAGACAGCCTGCTCGAGCCCGGCCGACAGCCGTCTGGGTCACCGGAACAACAAGGAAGCTGCCAGAGAAGAAAGGATGATGCCGAATAAAGGGTGCTGGTAGGCTACCCCCTCCCCTCACTGCATTGTGGCCCTAGGTCATGGGCGGTATACAAATCACATGTAAATAAAATAAATAAATAAACATATGTATATATGATTCAGTGAAGATAGTTCAAACAATGCAAATAAAGTTAACCACAATACTGAAATGCTGGAGAAAACAACAGCAAGAATGGCAGTGGAGTGTGACCTACAAGGTTTTATACTCCTGTTCCCAAACCAAAAAAACCCAAAAACCTGATTTAACATGCCACTGAAAGGAGAAAGAAGTTAAGCATGAAAAACTAATAAAGTCACCCACATGGTGCAGTGGCTAGCATGTCGAGCTAGGAGCCGAGAGACCCAGATTTGAATCCCCACTCTCACGAGGCTCACCGCCACTTCAGTGCTGCAACTTCCAGATTCACTATCTTGTCCTAATTAAACATTGTCTAGGATAAGCACAGAGTTGTGGGTTTAAAGGATTTATCTACTTTTCTTTTAATCTTTGCTCAACTCAGAAACTGTGTGTGTGTGCGTGCGTGCTGTACTCTTTTACTAAAGCTTTTTTAGAGAGTAAGCAAACTCCGGAGGATGGCGGAAGGCAGGAGGGCCTGGCGTGATGTGGTCCATGGGGTTGCGAAGAGTCGGACTCGACTGTGCAACTGAACAACAACAACAATCCTAAATAGGTCGTCTCAGGATTCTGCACTGGTCTATTAAATGGGTCTTTCTCCCAGGAAAGTGTTTTTAGGATTGCAATGCTGGTCACGTTTGCCTAAAGGAGAAATAAGGGGAGAGGGCAGGTCAGTCCTTCTATCCTCATGTAGGCAAAAGAGTTAGGGTTGCCAACCTCCAGGTGGGGCCTGGAAATTTACTGGAATTACAACTGATCTCCGGACCGCAGAGATGAAGAAAATGGAGAGATGGAGGAAATGGTTCCTTCGGAGTGCGGACTCTATGGCATTGCTCCCCACTGAGGTCTCTCCCTTCTCCAAAACCTGCCCTCCGCAGGCTCCACTCCCCAAATATCCAGAATCTTCCCAGCTCAGAGCTGGCAACCCTAGAAAGAGAATCCCAATCACAGAGACAGAGAGGCAGAGAGAGAGAGAGAGACAGAGAGAGACAGAGAGAGGCTTTTACAATCAGGTGGTGGCAGCGGAAATGCAGGGAGACGATGATTTAATACGGGAGTGAGGGAGTGAAAGGGGCCACAGTGACACAGAGGTTAAGACGCTGAGCTGCAGACTGGAAGGTCTGTAGTTCGAGACCCGAGTGCTGCGTGACGGAGTGAGCTCCCATCTCTGGCCCCAGTTCCTGCCAACCGAGCAGTTCGAAAGCAAGAAATTGCAAGTAGATAAAGAGGTACCGCTTCGGTGGGAAGGGAACAGCATTCCATACGCCTCGGCGTTCAGTCATGCCGGCCACATGACCACGGAAATGTCTTTGGACAGCGCTGGCTCTTTGGCTTGGAAACGGAGATGAGCACCGCCCCCTGGAGTCGGATTCGACTGGCTTTCGAGCAAGGGAAACATTTACCTTTACTTTGAGGGAGGGAAAGGTATTGCCAGGCAGTCGGGTTACCAGCTCTGGGTAGGGAAATACCTGGCTATTTTGGGGGGATGGATCCTAGGGAGGGTGGGGTTTGGAGATGGGAAGGACCTTGGCCGGGTACAATGCCACGGAGCCCACCTTCCAAAGCAGCCATTTTCCCCCCGGGGAAATTGATCTCTGTCATCCGGGGATCAGTTGTAATAGTGGGAGATCTCCAGGCCCCATCTGGAAGTTGGCAACCCTAACAGGCAGTGATTTGGGATGATCTCAGAGTTTTTGAACTCCCTGTGGACAGCAACGGGGCCTTTGAGAGAACCAGGGCTATTTTGGGGCAGAAACGCACAGGAACTGCGTTCCGGCTGGCTTCCAAGCCCAGCGGGCGGGCACATGCAGCAAGCCCCCTGCTCCCAGCAGTTGGGCCACAAGGAGTGAGAAGCAGGGAGGTAAGTTGCAGAGCCACTCCCCCGCCTTTCCCGGCCCACGCCAAGGTGCAGGGGCCAGGGAAGGCCTGCGGAGCCCCCCCCCGCCTTTCCTGACCCCTGCCATTGCCAGGGTGTGGCCTAATATGCCAATAAGCTGTGCTGTTGGGGGTGTGGCCTAATATGCTAATGGGTTTCTGCTGTTGAGTGTGGCCTATAATGCTAATGAGTTCCTGCTGGGCTTTTTCTACAAAAAAAGCCCTGGAGAGAACCCTTTCTCCACGGATAGCAAGAAGGAAACATATCCGGGAAGGGCAAAGTGGGACTCCGGGGGCACCTTTAAGGCCAGCAAAGTTCTATCCAGACTACAGAGATCATACATAGACAGCCTGAATGGAGAATGAGCCTGAGCTTCAGTCACAAGCGCCGTAGACTCCCAGGATCCTAAAATCAACAACCTGATTGGCTGCTGTTGTGGTATGGACCAATCAAGAAAGACTATGACTTTTGGCGGGAACAAACCCTATTGGTCTTAAGCGCTCACTCGTGATTGGACCTTAGTATTCTAGGGGCGTGGTATAGCTCGTTCCAGACTGTATATAAGTGGGGAGTGTTCCCTGTGTTGGTTGTTGTGTTCTGAGCTGAATGAAGAAATCACTTTTGAGAAACGTTGCCTCGAGCCCAGTATATAATAGATCACCTGGAGAAAAGGGATTTTTTTTTCGGACGGGAGGACTCTATGGCAGGGTATCCCACTGAGGTCCCTGTTCCTCCCCCCCGGGCCCCCCCCCCCTGGAAGGGGGCGGGGGGGGGGGACCTGGGATGACAACCCTAAGAGACCTACCCTTGACCTCGTCCCTGGTTGCCCTCCCCACACATCTATGTTCCCGCGGTAGAATTTCCCAGAGTACAGCCCTTGTGGAGGATCTCGGAAACTGAGCAGGCCCAGAAGGGAAAAGGTAAGCTTCCAGACGTCATGGGCCCATAGCAAAACATGGCATATGAACGTATGAAGCTGCCTTCTACTGAATCAGACCTTTGGTCCACCAATGTCAGTCTTGTCTACTCAGACTGTCAGCCGCTCTCCAGGGTCTCGGCCCGGGCAGAGAGGTCTTCCACCTCACCTACTTCCTGGTCATTTTAACTGGAGATGCCGGGGATTGAACCTGGGACCTTCTGCATGCCAAGCAGAGGCTCTACCCCTGAGCCACGTGTCCACAGGCTGCAGACTCTTCAGAAGCCCAAATGCACTGAGGCCTGAACATGGGGGTGTGAGTCAATCCACCAGATGAGCGCAAGAGTCTTTGTACCCTCCCGTGAGCTGAACCATCCTGTGTATTGTTTGCCTTGCACACTATTCCAGACAAGAGCATCCCCCCACCACTGTTTGTTTTGGGTCAGTTCAGCCTCATCAAGCTTGTTTCTTCCCCCTGTCGTGGGTGATGCATGGGCCTTGCTTGTCTGGCGTGAGAAAATCCCCCTGGCTGTCCACGCAAGGGGCCGCAGGAACGGCATACCTGATTCGCCGGCATGCAGAAACATCAAAGGCAATTGTGTTTTGCGAGGGGTTCATGAGAAAATTGCGCCAGGCTCGCTTCGCGGCCAAAGAGGAATGTTCAAAGACAATAAACGTGGGATCTCAGCCAAGCCCCCATGCAGCGAAGAATGCTGATCAGCTTGAGGGACGGCCCTGACTTCCAAAAGGAGGACTGCCGGCCTGTGGTTTCCAACTCCAGGTGGGGAAATACCTGGAAAATAGGGGGGTGGGGCCTGAAAAGGGTGGGGTTTGGGCAGGGGAGGGGCTTCCATAAGGTTTAGTGCCACAGAGTCCACCAACCAAAGTTGCCATTTTCTCCAGGGGAACTGATCTCTGTCGCCTGGAGATCAGGTGTAATCCCCGAAGATCTCCAGCCACCCCCTGGTGCGGTTGGCAACCCTAGCTGGGCTGGTTAGAATCACTGCCTCTTCCTGTGTAGTCCAGCTTTTCAGTCAAGATCTGCCTCTTAAGCCTGCTCTCTGTGCCAGTGCCTTCAGGTGTGACTAGAGTTCCCAACCTCCAGGTGGTGGCTGCGATCTCCTGGGATTACAACATCTCCAGGCAATACCAATCAGTTCTCCTGGAGAAAACAATCATTTTGGAAGGTGGGCTCTATGGCAATATATACCCCTTTAAGGCCCCCCCAAGCCCCGCCCTCAAGCTCCCCCCCCAAATTTCCAGGCTGGAGCTGGCAACCCTTGGTGAGGCAGGAGAGGCCACCCAAACAAGGCCTTTTCAGCGGTGGCCCCTCATTTACGGAACACCCTTCCCATTGAGGCTTGCCTGGCCTCTACCTCTCTCTCTTTAAGGCACCAGGCCAATCTGTTTCTGTTTGGTGTGGTGGTGAAGTGCGCGGACTCTAATCTGGGAGAACCAGGTTTGATCCCCCACTCCTCCACATGCAGCGGCTGGATGACCTTGGGCAAGCCATAGTTCTGATAAGAGCTGTTCCTTTTTAAAAACAGCCGTTTCTGTCAAGAGCTCTCTCAGCCCCACCTGCCTCCCAGGGTGCCTGTTGTGGGGAGGGGGAGGGAAAGGAGTTTGTAAGCCGCTCTGAGACACCTTCGGGTAGTGAAGGGCGGGGTATAAATCCAATCTCTTCTTCTTCAGTGTTCCCCACTTTTTTTTTTAATGAAGGTGTTGATTTTTCAAGATCATTTCTGAGTCTAGAAACAGTGCTTTTGTGATACTCAGTGATTTATGGTTTTATACTCCACCTGGTTTTGTTTTTAAAAAAAATCTGAATCCTAATATTGTCATGTTTTGAGTTTTATTACGTTTGATTTTGTAAGCTGCCCAGGTGGTTTTTCTAGACCAACGGCAAAACTCCTTTCTAAATAAAACAATAAAATTATTTTTAAAATGCTTTTACCAGACTTTTGGAAATTGCGTGCCTGTGTTGAAGAGGGAGGAGTTGGAGCAGGTTGAAGTAATTTTAATTTACTACTATAATATTAGTGGGTGTTTTTTTTTAATTGCCCCTGGTTATTTTTACCCTTCTGCATTAATTTTAATTTGCTATTTAGATGCACCCTTTCAGACTGATTGCTGCCTCCTGTACAATGTCATAAACCTCCATCCATACTTCTTCAGGCACTCTGTCTATCAAATCTAGTCAAACCTATTGTTCACCTCCACTGTATATTCATCAGTGATATGCTCTGGGTCAAACCTGAATGGCCTAGTGGTTTAAGAACATAAGAACATAAGAGACGCCAATGTTGGATCAGGCCAAAGGCCCATCCAGTCCAACACTCTGTGTCACACAGTGGCCAGAAATACCAGTGCCATCAGGAGGTCCAGCAGTGGGGCCAGGACATTAGAAGCCCTCCCACTGTTGACCCCCCCCAAGCACCAAGATGACAGAGCATCACTTGCCCCAGAGCCCCTATCTATACCTTGTGGCTAATAGCCACTGATGGACCTCTGCTCCATATGCTTATCTAATTCCCTTTTGAAGCCGTCCATGCTTGTAGCCGCCAACTTAGCTGATATCCCACTTTGGTATACTGCTCGGGCCACTTTTTAAACTGAAAATGGGGGATAAATAACTAAGAGGAGGAGGAGATTGGATTTATACCCCTCCCTTTACTACCCAACAGAGTCTCAGAGTGCCTTACAAACTCCTTTCCCTTCCCCTCCCCACAACAGACACCCTATGAGGCGGGTGGGGCCGAGAGAGCTCTGACAGAAACTGCTCTTTTTCAAGAACAGCTCTTGTCAGAACTACGGCTTGCCCAAGGTCATCCAGCAGCTGCAAGTGGAGGAGTGGGGATTTAAACCCGGTTCTCCCAGATTAGAGTCCGCGCACTTAAACACTATACCAAACTGGCAAATACATCAAGGTGAAATCCAGTATTTGGATCAGGGTAGCAGGACTGGATGGAAAGAAGCAGGACCTCTGGGCGCAGAGTTTCTGAAGCCATCAAGAATGTACTGTACCTGTGGGTGCCCCTGTGCCCCCTGTCATAGCCTAGCTGGTCTGGCAGGCTCCAAGTCCAAGTCTGGGTCACGCAGGCAGGATCAGGGCAAAGGAATGTTCGCAGCGTAGTCCTAACAGTCCAAGGTCAGTTGTGACAGTCAGAGAGAGTCCAAAAGCAGAGTCGAGCCGGTCCAAGAATCACAGGATTAGAGCAGAGTCAGGAGTTGTGGTCGCAGGATTCACTGTGAGGTGACGTGTTGCTTCCACCAGTTGGCCACAGCTCACCCCCAGTTTTCTGTAGCCTTTCCCTAATTAGTCTTAGCTGCAGCTGGCAAGTTAGCAGGGCTCCTGCAACGACTCATCTTGTAGCTGTTGACGGGCCATTGATCTTTTACTCTGTCTGCTTTCTTGCAGTTGCCTTCTGGTCTCAGCCCTTCTCCTTTCTATGAGCGGGGGGGGGGATCTGGGGGAGTCGTGAGTGCTCCCAGACATACTTGCTCCCTAACTTCAGCCGGCTCAGTATTCTCTGACTGGAATTCCTGAGTGTCCTCTACTCTGAAGTCATCTTTCGCCACGCTGGACCCAGGCTCGACTTCCGAGGAGTCTTCACTCGCATTGAGCTCCAGTTGCCAATCAGGCCGCAAGTCAGACTGGTCCTCCCCCAGGCTGGGCTGAGGCAGCAAGTCAGAGTCTGGCTGCACCTCAGGCTGAGCCTGGTCCACGACACCCCCAACACCTTTCCTGGTGCCCCCCCCAGTGTTTTTAGAAAGTGGGAGGAGACAGGTAGAGCGTTGGTCCAAGGAGGCTTCTGATTGGCCACCGGAGGTTTGATTAGCTGTGCAGACTTTTTAAATGCTCAGAGTCTGGCTGTGCCTCAGGCTGAGGCTGGTCCATGATACAAATTCAGAAGAGGTCAGACCCAGTGTAGACTGCAGTATCACTTAATGGTCTGAGTGGCCAAGGTTCGAATCCCCACCCTGCCATGGAAGGTTGCTGAATGACCTCGGGCCAGTCACCGACTCCCGAGCTAGCCTACCTCACTGGGAGCTTGTGAGGACAAAATGGAGGAGAGGAGGATGAAGTCAGCCACTCTGGAGCCCCACTGGAGAGAAGGATGGGGTTAGGGTTCCCAACATCCAGGTGGCAGCTGGAGGTCTCTTGGGATTACAACTGATCCCCAAGCGGCAAAGATCAGCTCCCCTGGAGAAAATGATGGCTTCGGAAGTTGAAATTACCCAGGTGAAGCCCCTCCCCTTCCCAACCCCCACCCCTTTCAGGCTCCACTCCCCCAAATCTCCTGGTATTTTTCACCATGGAGCTGGCAACCCTAATAAAGTAAGTAAATAAATAAATGTAAATAAGTACGTTTAAGCACAAGGGTAAGTAAGCTACAGTTCGGGGGCCTCTGATTATGTAAAAGGTAAAGGTTTCTCTTGCTTGAAAGCCAGTCGAATCCAACTCTGGGGGCGGTGCTCATCTCTGTTTCCAAGCCAAAGAGCCGGCGCTGTCCAAAGACGTTTCTGTGGTCCGAAGATGTTTCCTGTCCGAAGACATTTCCTGTCCATGGTCCGAAGACGTTTCCTGTCCGAAGACATTTCCATGATTAAATGCTGAGGCGCACGGAACGCTGTTACCTTCCCACCGAAGCGGGACCTGTTTACCTACTTGCAGTTTCTTGCTTTCTAAATGCTAGGTTGGCAGGAGCTGGAACTAGAGACGGGAGCTCACTCCGTCATGCGGCACACTCGGGTCTCGGACTGCCGAACTACAGACCTTCCAGTCTGCAGCTCTGCATCTTAACCTCTGAGCCACCGCGGCCCTTCTGATTATGAGGGGCCTCTAAATTCACCCCCCCCCCAAAAAAAAATTACTGAGTTACCAATCCTGGTAACAATATAAGGC
>NW_015176126.1:49931-55386 GCF_001447785.1 Gekko japonicus | reverse complement strand
CGCCCCCCCCCCCAAGGATGGCGGGATAGGGTTGCCAGATCCAGGCTGGGAAACTCCTGGAGATTTGAGGATGGAGCCTGGGGAGGATAGGGACCCCACTGGGGTATAATGCCTCAGAGCCCACCCTCCCAAGCATCCATTTTCTCCAGGGGAACTGATCTCTTCAGAATGGAGAATCCAGGGGATCTCCAGGAATTCTAGGGGATCTCAAGACCTGGAGGCTGGCATCCCTGTTTCCCAGAGATGCTCTTTTGCAGGCAGGGCTCAAAAGCCGGCGGAGAAGAGGCAGAGCCGCACCTGGTGCCGAGCAGCCAGTCGATACGGAGCTCCCGCTGGGCTGTTTTCATTTCATAATATTTATTGGCTGGCTTTATTGTCAGAATCATTACAGTTCAATGTACGGCATGGATTTTGTGCCAGCTTTACTTAGTTTGTCTTGTTTTTAACACGCCGCTCGCCTGGCTTTCGGCAGCTCCGGCGTGTGGCGCCGTCTCCCATCAGGCGCGAGGGGGCCGCCTACCCTGGACGGCCCCGGCTGAGAGATGCCAGGCCGGAGTGTCGGTGTGTGTTTGTGTGTTTTGCTAATGTGCTCTTTATTTCAGTTCTTGGCCTGTCTCAGCTGTACGGCCAGAGGCACCTAATTCTCTTCCCAATTAAAAAAAAAAGCTTAAAGCCAAGAGAACAGAGAAATGCAGGGCTTGGTTGACATAACCGGGGGTGGGGGGGGGCCCACAGGTGCTTAAGAACATAAGAACATAAGAGATGCCAATGTTGGATCAGGCCAAAGGCCCATCCAGTCCAACACTCTGTGTCACACAGTGGCCAGAAATACCAGGTGCCATCAGGAGGTCCACCAGTGGGGCCAGAACATTAGAAGCCCTCCCACTATTGCCCCCCCAAGCACCAAGAATACAGAGCATCCCTTGCCCCAGACTGAGAGTTCCTATCTATACCTTGTGGCTAATAGCGACTGATGGTATACCACAAGGTATAGATAGGGACTCTGGGGCAAGTGATGCTCTTGTCATCTTGGTGCTTGGGGGGGGGGGGTCAACAGTGGGAGGGCTTCTAATGTCCTGGCCCCACTGGTGGACCTTCTGATGGCACCTGGTATTTCTGGCCACTGTGTGATACAGAGTGTTGGACTGGATGGGCCTTTGGCCTGATCCAACATTGGCATCTCTTATGTTCTTATGTTATTCTTCTTCTTCTTCTTTTTGAATTTTTGGCTTTGGCTCTCTATTTTCATGGTTCGCTTCGTAGCTCCCTTTGAATTGCTCATGCCTACGGCATATTTTATATGCAGTGAATACGGGTGTGTGGGTGTGTATATATCAATATCTATCTCTCTATCTACACATACATATGCATATAAAGGATCCTGTCTTCATACAACGTAGGAGCAAAATCAAAACAGAGGTGTTCAGTTTTCGACAGCAGAGAGAAGAAATTCAAAATCGTCCCTGGAGAAACTAAGGAGCGACTTCTTTGCTGGTGTGAGGCAAGACGCAGCATACTGCGATGGGAAAGGTATTCCACACGTGCTCAGAGATGCACCGTTCCTTCTTTTCTGTGGCCGCAATCGGCCTACAGAGCGCCCCCTGGCTGGAAGTCTGCCTCCAACTCATCAGATTCACCTCGGGCTCAAGGCGGTTCCTTGCTCAAAACCGCTGGTGAGCCCAGGCAGCCAAGTATGTTGGAGGCAACTGTCTCCCTGAGCTCCTTGCTTTAGGGTTGCCAACTCTGTGTTGGGAAATTCCTGGAGATTATTAGGATCGGTATTGAAAACAGATCAGCCAATATCATCATGCCCCTATATAAATCAATGGTGCGACCTCATTTGGAGTACTGTGTGCAGTTCTGGTCACCACACTTTGGAAAAAGTGCAGGAAATTTTTTTTATGATAAAAGGGTTGGAAAACTTTCCCTATTAGGAAAGGGTAAGGCGCTTAGGGCTCTTTAGCTTGGAGAAACGACGACTGAGGGGTGACATGATCGAGGTTTATAAGATTATGCATGGGAAAGAGCAGGTAGAGAAAGAGGTACTTTTCTCCCTTTCTCACAATACAAGAACTCGTGGGCACTCCATGAAATGGCTGAACGGTCGGGTTAGAACGGACAAAAGGAAGTCCCTCTTCACCCAAAGAGTGATTAACACTTGGAATTCACTGCCACAGGAGGTGGCGGTGGCTACAAGCATGGACAGCTTCACGAGGGAATTAGATAAGCATATGGAGCAGAGGTCCATCAGTGGCTCTTAGCCACAAGGTATAGTTAGGGGCTCTGGGGCCAGGGATGCTCTGTATTCTTGGTGCTTGGGGGGGGGCAACAACAGTGGGAGGGCTCCTGGAGTCCTGGCCCCACTGCTGGACTTCCTGATGGCCCCTGGTCTTTTTGGCCACTGTGTGACACAGAGTGTTGGACTGGATGGGCCTTTGGCCTGATCCAACAATGGCTTCTCTGATGTCCTTATGAGATTTGGGGAGGAGCCAGGAGAATTCAGTGCAGGGTTTTGGAAGACGAGGGATCTCAGCGAGGTATGATGTCATACCGTCCACCCTCCAAAGTATCCATTTCTCCCGGGCAACTGATCTCTGTCATCTGGAGAGCGGCTGTAATTCCAGACGATCTCCAGGCCCCGTTTGGAGGTTGGCAACCTTGCCCTGCCCCCAGGCCGGGTTGTGAGGCATTCAAGATTCCCACACAGAGGTTGCAGTGGGGGGGAGGGTCCTTGATCCTCCGTTCATTAGCCGCCGGCCGCTTGAGAGCCAGTTTGGTGTAGTGGTTAAGTGCGCAGACTCTAATCTGGGAGAACCGGGTTTGATTCCCCACTCCCCCACTTGCAGCTGCTGGATGACCTTGGGCAAGCTGTAGTTCTGATAAGAGCTGTCCTTGAGAAAGGGCAGTTTCTGTCAGAGCTCTCTCAGCCCCACCTACTTCACAGGGTGTCTGTTGTGGGGAGGGGAAGGGAAAGGAGTTTGTGAACTGCTCTGAGGCACCTTCGGGTAGTGAAGGGCAGGGTATAAATCCAATCTCTTCTTCTTCTTCTTCTTCTTCTTCTTTTCTCACTGCCTTCCCTCCTGGGCCTGGCCTTACCTCGCCGCCGAGCATAATTCGCTTTTAATGAGCACTGGGCTGATATACTTTATTTAAAAAAAAACACACACAAAGGAGGCATGTCTTGTCCTATTCATATTCACATTTATAATTAATTCCTTATCTGATAGCATTTAGGGAGGAAGAAAATAGGCAGAATGAATGGCGAATCCTCCGGAGGCAGATTCTCCCGTGCCTCTCGGAGCTTAACCCCTTCAGCGGCCATACTGAAAAACTCTATGGGGGGCAGGAACACAGCGGAAGTGGCTTGTGAGAGCCAGTTTGGTGTAGTGGTTAATCGTGTGGACTCCAATCTGGGAGAACCGGGTTTGATTCCCCACTCCTCCACATGCAGCTGTTGGATGACCTTGGGCAAGCGATAAGAGCTGCTCTCGTGAGCAGTTTCTGTCAGAGCTCTATCAGCCCCATCTACCTCACAGGGTGTCTGTTGCGGGGAGGGGGAGGGAAAGGAGTTTGTAAGCGGCTCTGAGACTCCAAGTGAAGGGTGGGGTATAAATCCAATCTCTTCTTCTTCTTCTTCTTCTTCTTCCTCCTCTTCTTCTTCTTCTGGGACAGGGCGGTGCAGTGGTCAGAGGACTAGGCTCTGGGAGAGTCGGGTTCGGATCCCTGCTCTGCCATGGAACCCTGCTGGGGGACCTGGGGCCGCTCACACACACTCAGCCTTACCTACCGCACAGGGTTGTTGTGAGGATAAATCGGAGCATGGTAGGAATGTCGTAAGGCGCTTTGAGTCCCCCTTGGGGTGAAAAGTGGAGTTTAAGTGATGTAGAATTAATAATTCAACTGATGAACAAGATTGCAGCCCCCCCTTGGAAACCAGCCTAGGGCAAGTCTAAATCTCTCTCCGCACCCGTGAGAGAATGTGCTGCAATGCCCAGCAGCAAGGGAACCCGACAAAAGTCCTAGAGGAACATCCAAATGGCTTCCAGGGTCAGCAGCCCCAAAGTTGGAAATTAGACTGGCCTGGATCTCACTCCTCTATTGTTGTTGTTGTTCAGTCGCACAGTCGAGTCCGACTCTTTGCGACCCCATGGACCAGATTACGCCAGGCCTTCCTGTCTTCTGCCGTCCTCTGAAGTTTGCTCAATTTCATGTTCGTTGCATCGATTACACTGTCTAACCATCTCATCCTTTGCCGTCCCCGTCTTCTTTGACCTTCAATCTTTCCCAGCATCAGGGTCTTCTCTGTTAGTGATTGTAAATTAAGTTTACCACCCCACTGCTTCTGTAGAAGTAAGGCAACGGGCGGAGTTGGGGGGTATGCTCAATTTCACAATGACCCCAGAGCTAGAAGAAGAGATCGGATTTATACAGCGGAAGACAGGAGGGCCTGGCGGGAGCTGGTCCATGGAAGAAGAAGAAGAAGAAGAAGAAGAAGAAGAAGAAGAAGAAGAAGAAGAAGAAGAAGAAGAAGAAGAAGAAGAAGAAGAAGAAGAAGAAGAAGAAACAGCTCTGAGAGAACTTGTGACTGACCCAAGAGGTCACCCAGCTGTCTTCACATAGAGGAGTGGGGGAATCAAGCCCGGTTCTCCCAGATTAGAGTCCGCACACTTCACCATGACACCGAACTAGCATGACAAGAAAGGCCAGCCATTCCCATACCTGCACTGAGCTCTTATAGAGGAATCTCCAGCCCCCAGCTCTTCCCCTGCATTGCATCACAAAAACGATGGAAGGGTGTGTGTGACAGGCACTGGAAAAACCAGTCTCCAGAGCGGGCACAACTCTCTCCTTCCTCTCTCCCTCTCCCCTCCCCAGTTCTCCCTCTCTCCCCCAGTATCCCGTCCCTCTCTCCATCCCAGATCCCCAGTTTCTGAAGGACGAGAAACAGGAAAGTGTGACTCTCTGGATCCTCCGACACCGCCGGAGTCCGGACAGTTTTCAGCACTGTCCATCACGATCTCCAGGGCTTTTTTTGTAGGAAAAGCCCAACAGGAACTCATTAGCATAATAGGCCACACCCAATAGCAGAAACTTGTTAGCATATTGGGCCACACCCCTGACAGCACCACTCATTAGCATATTAGGCCGCACCCCCCATGTTACCAGAAGTGTGGTCATCCAGCCACACCCACCTTTTGCTTCTTATTCCGTTTACCTTGTTTGTTGTCAACACCCAGGGCTTTTTTTGTAGCAGCAACTCCTTTGCATGTTAGGCCACACACCCCTAATGTAGCCAATCCTAATGGATTTCTGCTGTTGGGTGTGGCCTATTATGCTAATGAGTTCCTGCTGGGCGTGGCCAACTCAGGAGCCAGCCGGAACTCCGTTCCTGTGCGTTCCTGCCCAAAAATAGCCCTAATAGCCCTGACGATTTCCTTCTCTTCTGCTTGGGTGT
>NW_015176126.1:43640-49799 GCF_001447785.1 Gekko japonicus | reverse complement strand
TAGGGAAATGCTTGGAGCCTTGGCTTGAAATCTTCGGCCTGTCAGGTATGCTGACATGTCAAGTATACAGACGATCTGAATTTTGCAAGCTTGCTGGCTCGATTTCAGCGTCCCCATTTCCATTTCTCTTCTCTCTCACGAGAAACAAACCTTGGTGTGTTTTTTTTACCTTTCCCTCCTGCTGATTTTTTTCCAAGAAGAAGAAGAAGAGGAGGAGGAGGAGGAGGAGGAGATTGGATCTATACCCCTCCATTCACTACTCGAAGGAGTCTCAGAGCAGCTTACAAACTCCTATCCCTTCCCCTCCTCACATCAGGCACCCTTTGAGGTAGGTGGGGCTGAGGGAGTTCATTCAAAAATTACTCATGAGCGAACAGCTCTGAAAGTACTTATGACTGACCCCTGTGGAGGAGTGGAAAATCAAACCCGGTTCTCCCAGATTAGAGTCCATGCTCCTAACTACTACACCACACTGGCTCTCACATATTAAGAATACATGCACTTTTTAAGGTTTCTACCTTCCAGGTGAAGGTTGGGGTTCTCCTGGAATGACTATATAGGTCAGTTGCCCTGGAGAAAATGGCTATTCTGGAGGGTGGACTCCGTGGCATTCTGCTTCACTGATGTTCCCCCCAAACCCTGACCTCCTCAGTGGAGAATTTATAATTGCCCACTCTGGGTTGGAAAATACCTAGAGGTTTTGGGGGTAGAGAGCCTGTGCAGGGCAGGCTTTGGAGAGGGGAGGGACCCTTTTCTCCAGGGGAACTGATTCCTGTTGTCTGGAGATGATCAGTTGTAACACCGGGAGATCTCCAGGCCCCACCTGAAGGTTGGCAACTTGAGTGGAGATTCGTTTCCTCCTGCCTAGTGGAGCTGCGGTGGCTCAAGTGGTTAACACGCTGAACTGCAGGCTGTGGAAGGTCGGTAGTTCAGCAGTTCGAGACCCGAGTGCCGCATGACGGAGTGAGCTCCCGTCTCTAGTTCCAGCTAGAGAAACGTCTTCGGACAGCGCTGGCTCTTCGGCTTTGAAACGGAGAGGAGCACCGCAACCCTAGAGTCGGATTCGACTGGCTTTCGAGCAAGGGAACCTTTACCTTTACTAGTGAATGCTTGGCCATCCCAAGATATCTCTGCAAAGGTGTGTCTGGAAACTTGCATTTTCTATGACTGCTTGTTGTGGAGGGCGAGTTTGGTGTACTGGTTAGGAGTGTGGATGCTAATCTGGGAGAACCGGGTTTGATCCCCCACTCCTCCACATGCAGCTGCTGGTGTGACCTTGGGTCAGTCACAAGTTCTCTCAGAGCTGTTCTCTCAAGAGCGGTCCTCGAAAGAGCTCTCTCAGCCCCACCGACCTCACAGGGTGTCTGTTGTGGGGAGGGGAAGGGAAAGGAAATTGTAAGCCGCTCTGAGACTCCTTTGGGTAATGAACGGCGGGGTATAAATCCAACCTCTTCTCTTCTTCTTCTTCGTCTCACTCTCAGTGAACGAATTAACATGCCCTGTTTTATTTTTCAAAGGCATTTGGGTAGCTTGAATTTAAGCACGCCTACGCAGGAGTTGACCCTATGTAGGCATGCTCAACTGCTTTGGAATAAACTGTCCGCGGCCTTAACTTTTGAGTAAAGAGACCTCGCCTCAGTCTGAAAGCCCATTACAAATTAAATTGCCAGACGTATTTGTTCCTTTAGTGCCGGCAAACGAGCAATTCAAAATCTGCCCACCTTTAAATAAATGAACACATGCAAATGAGCAACGTTCCGAAAACTCCTGATTGAGCATTGAGGCCTAATAACGGCACGGTTAAATGAAAGCAGATTTCTTTTCTTTTTTCAAGCATTTCAATAAATTCCCAGACTTCCCTTACACAGAGCATTTCACCCCCCCCTTCTTTCCCCCACCCCCATCCGTGGAACAGTGTCAAGAGTTTACTCGACAGAGCTGAGTGACCTGTCAATCACCAGAGAAAAATGACAGCCATCGTTCCTGTAGGTGTCTGTCACTGCCTGGGGATTTCTGACTCCGTCAGCATCAGCAAGCATCTTTCGGGAGTCTCAGACTCTTTGAAGGACAGTTTTTGGATACAAATAACCTTTAAGGAAGGTTAAGGTTGAGAAAGAAGTCCTTTTCTCCCTTTCTCACAATACGAGAACTTGTGGGCACTCCATGAAATTGCTGAGCAGTTGGGTTAGAACGGATAAAAGGAAGTCTTTCTTCACCCACAGAGTGATTAACACATGGAATTCACTGCCACAGGAAGTGGTGGCGTCTACAAGCATGGACGGCTTGAAGAGGGAATTAGATAAGCATATGGAGCAGAGGTCCATCGGTGGCTATTAGCCTCAAGGTATATAGAAAGGAGCTGCGGTGGCTCAAGTGGTTAAGACGCTGAACTGCAGGCTGTGGAAGGTTGGTAGTTCAGCAGTTTGAGACCCGGGTGCCGCATGATGGAGTGAGCTCCCGTCTCTAGTTCCAGCTCCTGCCAATTTAGCAGTTTGAAAGGAAGAAATTGCAAGTAGATAAATAGGTACCACTTCGGTGGGACGGTAACAGCGTTCCGTGCACCTTGGTGTTTAGTCATGCCGGCCACATGACCATGGAAATGTCTTCGGACAGCACTGGCTCTTCGGCTTTGAAATGGAGATGAGCACTGCAACCCTAAAGTCAGATTCGACTGGCTTTCGAGCAAGGGAACCTTTACCTTTTTTATTTAGGCAGGAGCTGAGGTCCCCGACCCCTTTGAGCCTGTCAGCGCCTTTGGAATTCTGACACAGGGTGGTGAGCGCAACCACAAAATGGAGAGCCAGTTTGGTGTAGAGGTTAGGAGTGCAGACTCTAATCTGGGAGAACAAGGTTTGGTACCCTTTCACTATCCTCTTTACTCATAGAGTTTCTCTTCCTTCCTTCCCTCAACCAGAGTGAGGACTCCTTACAGCTGCTGTAGAGTTGTCTCCGGTGCTTTGGCCTGGGACCAGAAATGAAAGTAGAACTGGGCACACACAGCTGTTTTAGTACTGCCACATTGATGGCAGCAGCGTAATGGAAGCTGCTTGTGTATCCCTCATTTTTTACATGCTAATTAAGTCCCCATTAGAGATGTGAAGGCCCGGGGAAAAACCGGAAAAATTCGGAGAAAAAAGGTTTTTTGTTTTTTTCTGAAAAATTGAAAAGAGAAAAGGAAAAAAAAATGATTATGGAATGTTTTATTTTAACATGATGAATAAAATATTTTAAGACAAGGTGTTCAAATATTTTCCAAATAATTTCTAAAAAATATGTATGGTATCAGATTGATCTGATGTCTGTGCACTGAGGACAAGCAAGTCCTAGGTTACAAACTGAACTCTCCAATGCAAGAACAAGATGCATTTCTTCCTTTAGGAGGTGCTGTTGTCACAAGAAAAGAAGGTTTCAGTTTTGTTTTTGCATGTGGCTGGGTATTCTGGCACTCAGGCCTCAAAGCACTTGAAGAAAATACAGAGCCACAAAAAGGACCTGAAAGTATATACTTTATTTAAAAAGGTAAAGAGTTTTCATTTATCTGATTCCAGAAAACTGAATCATTTAGCTACATTAGTTTATCTTTATAACCTTTGTGTAAATAATAATTTAGTTACTGCTAATCTGCTTCTTTACTTTCCCCCACCCACCCACAATAATTGTTTGGATACACTATATTTTTAATAGGCTAATTGTGATAATTTCATGCCAAGTAAAATTGTCCATAGTCATATTTTATGTCCCTAAATTAATGCATGACTTTCAATCTGGAAAAGGAAAAAAGAAGTGCTAATGTAGCATTTTTTCCAATTTTCCCAAAAATTTCCGGGTTTTTTACCAGAAAAAAACAGAAAAAACATGGGGGGGGGGGGTTCCGAGCTTCAAAATTTCCAGAAATTTTACATCTCTAGTGGGGAGAGCGGAAGGGAAAGGAGATTGTAGGCTGCTCTGAGACTCATTTCGGTAGTGAAAGGTGGGAGAACTGGGTTTGATTCCCTACTCTTCCACATGCAGCTGCAAGTGTGACCTTGGGCCAGCCACAAGTTGTCTCAAAGCCATTCGCTTGAGAGCAGTTCTCGAGAGAGCTCTCTCAGCTCCGCCTACCTCACAGGGTGTCTGTTGTGGGGAGGGGAAGGGAAAGGAGTTTGTAAGCCACTCTGAGACTCCTTTGGGTAGTGAAGGGCCATGGGGTATAAATCCAATCTCCTCCTCCTCCTCCTCTTCTTCTTCTTCCACAGGAGGCGGAGCCAGCCACAACAGGGGTGCCACAGGAGGCAGGCCACACACAGAGAGGAAGCCCCAGTGCAGGAGGAAAGGGGATAACTTTTTAAAAGAAAACACTGGGCAGGAGAGTGAGATAAGAATAAAACCAACACTGCGGTGGCCGTTGCCCTCGAAACAACGTTATTTTAATCTGCCCAGCCAACTGGATCTCCAGGGGCTAATCAGAAGGCCTGTTAGGCCAGTGCCCTACCTAGGCCGCCCACTTTGTAAGACCCCTTAGCAGGCACCAGGGGAAGTGTGTTAATTGGTACCCGTGGCACCCACGGGCACCACGTTGGGGACCCCCGAGCTAGAGGCTGGTGAGGCCGAAGGATTTGTCTGCACAACTTTGCATGCACCCAGAGTCTTGCTCCAGCTGGGCACCTCTGCCTGGGGCAGTTTTTGTGCAAGTGTGCTGACATTACATGTGTCATTACCTCCGCAGACGCAGCAGCCTCATTTAAATGAGATCTGGGAGCACGCAAAGTTCATCTGCCCAGCCAGCGGAAGCCGATGTCGGCATTTTGAAGAAGAAACAAATGTTTGTAAATATCCAGTAGCATCATATTGCCTTACCAACTGAGTCGTTAAAGTAATGCAACATAAAATTGATCAGCATAAAATCAGGATTCACACTGAGAGCTCGAAACGGCTTTCTCAGCCAGGAAGATTTCTTACAGACCGCCAAGTTTCCTCCCGCAAAGTCTCTCCTCCTAACAAATGTTGCAACGAGCAACGTTATTTGTTTTCCCTGCACAAAGGTGGCTTTCACGTTAAACCCATTGTCTTCTTTTTGGATGTGTTAGCATCCATTCAGACGAAAGATTTCCTCCCTTAAGTCACTGTGTGTGGAGCGGAAGATAAATATGGGGTTCCATTTTGACTTGCGTAGATGCCACGGATGTTCACACCCACGAGAAAAGGGAAGAGAAACTAAATTAACCTAAAAAGTAAAGGGCCTAGCAAGAGCCAAAAACCACCAAAGGAAATTTAGAAAACTAGTAAGGGGCCAAAAGTTAAAACCATCAATAATTATAGACAAACGTACAGGTGTTTATTCCAAAAAACAGTTAAAAATCTTGTAGGGGCCAAAGAAAAGCCTCATAATGTAATCCAAGTGACAAATGCACAAAAGGAACCATAGAAGAAAAGATTGGATTTATACCCTGCCCTTCACTACCCAAAGGTGTCTCAGAGTGGCTTACAAACTCCTTTCCCTTCCCCTCCCCACAACAGACACCCTGTGAGGTGGGTGGGGCTGAGAGAGTTCTGACAGAAACTGCTATTTTTCAAGGACAGCTCTTGTCAGAACTACGGCTTGCCCAAGGTCATCCAGCCAGATGCAAGTGGTGGAGTGGGGAATCAAACCCAGTTCTCCCAGATTAGAGTCTGCGCACTTAACCACTACAGAAGAAGAAAAAGAAGAAGAGGAGGAGGAGGAGATTGGATTTATACCCCACCCTTCACTACCCAAGGGAGTTTCAGAGCGGCTTACAAACTCTTTTCCCTTCCCCTCCCCACCACAGACACCCTGTGAGGCAGGTGGGGCTGAGAGAGCTCTGACATAGCTTTGGAAAAAGTGCAGAAAAGGGCAACTCGAATGATAAAAGGGTTGGAACACTTTCCCTATGAGGAAAGGTTAAAGCGCTTAGGGCTCTTTAGCTTGGAGAAAAGACGACTGAGGGGTGACATGATCGAGGTTTATAAGATTATGCATGGGAAAGAGCAGGTAAAGAAAGAGGTACTTTTCTCCCTTTCTCACAATACAAGAACTCGTGGGCACTCCATGAAACTGCAGAGCGGTCGGGTTAGAACGGATAAAAGGAAGTCCTTCTTCACCCAAAGAGTGATTAACACATGGAATTCACTGCCACAGGAAGAGGTGGGGACTCAAAGCAT
>NW_015176126.1:40162-43536 GCF_001447785.1 Gekko japonicus | reverse complement strand
GGCTTGCCCAAGGTCATCCAGCCAGATGCAAGTGGTGGAGTGGGGAATCAAACCCGGTTCTCCCAGATTAGAGTCTGCGCACTTAACCACTACAGAAGAAGAAGAAGAGGAGGAGGAGGAGGAGGAGGAGGAGGAGGAGATTGGATTTATACCCCACCCTTCACTACCCAAGGGAGTTTCAGAGCGGCTTACAAACTCCTTTCCCTTTCTCTCCCCACAACAGACACCCTGTGAGGCAGGTGGGGCTGAGAGAGCTCTGACAGAAACTGCTCTTTTTTCAAGAACAGCTCTTATCAGAACTACGGCTCTCCCAAGGTCATCCAGCCAGGTGCGAGTGGAGGAGTGGGGAATCAAATCCGGTTCTCCCAGATTAGAGTCCGCGCACTTAACCACAACACCAAACTGGCTCTCTATATGACCGGACATGTTTTGGCCCACAAGAGCCTTCTTCAGAGGTCAAATAGTACAGAATACAACATACAGCAAAGCCCCTGTTACACTTGTAAGGCAGTAAACAATTGATATAGGACCAAAAATGGAATGTTCCAATCTGGAATTGAATAGCACAAAAAGATATGTGAGGCCACAAACGGATCTGGCCTTGTGTCAGTGGCAGTGACATATATCAGAGAAAGTGATATTGCCAATATGCACCTTCCAGTTTAGATCGTAAGGTTACAAGTACAATCACCTTATCAGGGCCAATGTAACATCAATATGTATCAGTGCCACAGATATGTCAGGCTGAAGAAATCTCATGGCTTCGCCCCACAAATAATTGTATTGGCATAGCTGGCAGCCGAAAGCTCCACGGAGAGAGAAGAGATTGGATTTATACCCTGCCCTTCACTACCCAAAGGAGTCTCAGAGCAGCTTAAAATCTCCTTCCCGTCCTCTCCCCACAACAGGCACCCTGTGAGGTAGGTGGGGCTGGGAGAGCTCTCTTGGGAACTGACCTTGAGAGAACAGCTCGGAGAGAACTTGTGAATGACCCAAGGTCACCCAGCTAGCTGCATGTGGAGTAGCGGGGAACAAACCCAGTTCTCCCAGATTAGAGTCTGCACTCTTAATCACTACACCAAACTGGCTCTAGAGGAAGATCTCAGAGACTGGAGCATGCAAGGAATCAGAGTAGATACACAGCAGGGAGATCCAGTGGTTCCCGCTACCTAGCACATGGTTATAAACCCACATTTCAGAACATGTTTTACAGTGGTTGCCCCCGCAAACTAGAGGCAACATCCAGTGGCACCGTACAGACTAACAACATTTATTTCTAGACGAGCGTTCGTGAGTCACAGCTCACTTCCTCAGATACGACACCACAGGCACCGGCATGTGTCTCTGTGTCTGTTTATGTCAATCACACGCGCAAAATGAAAAATCTGTTCGGGGCCTCTCCGAGTGTCTACAGCCTCACTTTCTGCATCACAAGCTGGAATATGATTGTTGGCGTCTAAGACCTTGAGAGATATTTTCCACTTTCAATTTCCAGATGGAAAAATAGCAATTTGGGTAGGGTAGGAGAAAACCTCCCCAAAGAAAGCCTGCTTTATTTGTTTAACCGTACAAACGTAACCAATTGGAAAATACAGCCAGATGTAATAACAGGACGAGGTCTCGGAATTCTATCTGACCATTGTCCAGATGTTTATGCAAATATTCGCTTCATGAGACCCCCTTCGGCACAACTGTTTCCCTGGTGGCTACTTCTTCCTCTTTCCTAGATTAGACATATGGGTGATGCTCTTCCCCAGTCATGGATCACACAGGAAGCAGAATGAGGACACAGTTCTCCAGCAAAAAGACCACCAGCCGCAATGATGCCCTCCAATGTTCCCTCTAAGCTGTGGAGTCTTGTGAGCAAAAATTCCACTTTGTGAGCTATTGGCGTTAAAGTGGTGAGCGAGCGATTCGGCTACTGCATACATTAGTTTGCTCTGGAGCCATCCTTCCCAAGCTAAGACAAAAATATGTGAGCTGGAGGTTAAAAAATTGTGAGCTAGCTCACACTAACTCAGCTTAGAGGGAACACTGGTGCCCTCCTATTATCAGTGCCTCTTTAGACTCCAGGAGACCAACTACGGTGGTCAAAAGCAATGCTCCCTCTAAGCTGTGGAGTCTTCTGAGCAAAAATTCCACTTTGCGAGCTACTGCCATTACATAAGAACATAAGAGAAGCCAATGTTGGATCAGGCCAATGGCCCATCCAGTCCACCACTAGAGGAGGAGGAGGAGGAGGAGGAGGAGGAGGAGATTGAACGTATACCCCACCCTTCACTTGGAGTCTCAGAGCGGCTGACAAACTCCTTTCCCTTCCCCTCCCCACAACAGACACCCTGTGAGGACAGTGAGGCTGAGAGAGCTCTTTCGAGAATGGCCTTTTCAAGGACAGCTCTTGTCAGAACTATGGCTTGCCCAAGGTCATCCAGCCAGGTGCAAGTGGAGGAGTGGGGAATCGAACCCGGTTCTCCTAGATTAGAGTCCGTGCTCCTAACCAAGTACACCAAACTGGCCACAGATTATGACAGGAGAGGGGCTGAGAACTGGAGCTGGCCAAAAGAGCCTAGCTTCCTCGCGGGGTCACACAGGAAGAGGCTCCTCCCCTTCTCTCCAAGCCCCACCTCCTTTTCCTCCTGGCTCCTCTCTATCCCTTCACACTCTCCTCCTCCTCCTTCCCAGTGGCCTTCCTAGAATCCTAGAGTTGGAAGGGACCTCCAGGGTCACCTAGTCCAACCCCCTGCACAATGCAGGAATTTCACCAATACCTCCCCCTCCACACCCACAGTGACCCCTGTTAGAGGCCCAGTTCCACCTCCTTCACCCTTCAGCTCCTAGGCTGGTGCTGGGACAAGCTCATGCCTCACTCCACCGCCAGCTGTGATTCAAGCTCTGCCCCGTCTCGTACGGTGCCAATCAGACCCAGGAGAGGGGCCCAAGGAGGAGCACCACTCCGGCCATTTATGGCCACTCAGTCGATATGGTGGTGAAGAGCAGCAGCCTCATACCTGGAGTTTGATCTCCCGCTCCTCCACCTGAAGCCAGCTGGGTGACCTGGGGCCAGTCACGGTTCTCTCGGCCCCACGTGCCTCACAAGGAGCCTGTGGTGGGGAGAGGAGGGGAAGGTGATTGTAAGCCACTCTGAGACTCCTCAAGGGAGAGGAAACCTCCTCTTCCTCTTCCTCCTCATTCTTCTCTTCCTCCTCTTCCTCCACTTCTCCTCCTTCTCCTTTTCCTTAACCTTCTCCTCCACTTCTCCTTCTTCTCCTCCTTCCTCCTCCTCGTCATCCTCTTCTCTTTCTCCTTCTCCTTCTCCTTCCTCCTCCTCCTCACAGTCTCTTTGTGCAGCAGCCACGGCCTCTCTGAGGTCGCTG
>NW_015176126.1:33320-40148 GCF_001447785.1 Gekko japonicus | reverse complement strand
CTCCTCCTCTTCTCATCCTTCTCCTTCTCTTTCTCCTCCTCCTCCTCCACTTCTCCTTCTTCCATCTCCTTCCTCCTTCTCCTTCCTCCTTCTCCTCCTCCTCTTCTCCTCCTCCTCCTTCCTCCTCTCCTCCTCCACTTCTCCTTCCTCCATCTCCTTCCTTCTTCTCCTTCCACCTTCTCCTCCTCCTCTTCTCCTTCTCTTTCTCCTCCTCTTTTCCTCCTCCACTTCTCCTCCCTCCTCCTCCATCTCCCTCCTTCTTCTCCTCCTCTTCTCATCCTTCTCCTTCTCTTTCTCCTCCTCCTCCTCCACTTCTCCTTCCTCCATCTCCTTCCTTCTCCTCCTTCCTCCTTCTCCTCCTCCTCTTTCTCCTCCTCCTCCACTTCTCCTCCTCCTCCTTCCTCCATCTCCCTCCTTCTCCTCCTCCTCTTCTCATCCTTCTTCTCCTCTTTCTCCTCCTCCTCCTCCTCCACTTCTCCTTCTTCCATCTCCTTCCTCCTTCTCCTTCCTCCTTCTCCTCCTCCTCTTCTCATCCTTCTCCTTCTCCTCCTTCTCTTTCTCCTCCTCTCCTCCTCCTCCACTTCTCCTTCTTCCATCTCCTTCCTCCTTCTCCTTCCTCCTTCTCCTCCTCCTCTTCTTATCCTTCTCCTTCTCTTTCTCCTCCACTTCTCCTTCTCCTTCCTCCTTCTTCTCCTCCTCCTCTCATCCTTCTCCTCCTTCTCTTTCTCCTCCTCCTCTTCTTCTTCTCCTTCCTCCCTCTCCTTCTCCTCCTCCTCCTCCTTCTTCGACTCCCTGCCAGCTACAGCTACTACAGCTATGGCTGCTGTGTCAGTACCAGTGTTCTCTGGGATGGGGAAACAAACTCATGAGGTAGAACCCCCCCCCCCGCCTTGATGGTTGGATGGACCAGTGAGTCATATACAGATCCATACGAAACAATGTAACTGGATCACTCTCCCATGACTCATCATAGAAACACAGAAACATAGAGCTGGGATCCCAGGGGTCATCGAGTCCAGCCCCCCCACACAGCTATATCCCCCCGCAACTCCCCCAGTGGCCCCCACTCTATGCCCAGAGGAAGGCAAAAAGCCTCCGGGACCCCTGGGCCAGTCCGGCCTGGAGGAAAATTCCTTCCAGTCCCAAATGTGAAGACTGGGATTATCTACGACTTTTCCCTGAAGTACGGGAGGGATGTGAAGAGGGAAGCTGCCCAGGTAGCCCGAGGGTGGCAAGAAGAACAAGGCCGAGGGGACAGGTGCCCTTGCAAAGATGGCACAAGATTCCCCCAAGAACAGGGTCAGGGTTCTGCCCTACATTACGGTTGCCAGCCTCCAGGTATGGCCTGGATATCCCCCAGAATTACAACCAATCCCCAGACTCCAGAGATCAGACAGAGCCCCTGGATCAAACGGCAGCGTTGGAGCCCCTCCCTTCCACAAACCCCGCCCTCTCCAGGCTCCACCCTCCCAACTCCTCCTCTTCTCATCCTTCTCCTTCTCCTCCTTCTCTTTCTCCTCCTCTCCTCCTCCTCCACTTCTCCTTCTTCCATCTCCTTCCTCCTTCTCCTTCCTCCTTCTCCTCCTCCTCTTTCTCCTCCTCCTCCACTTCTCCTCCTCCTCCTTCCTCCCTCTCCCTCCTTCTCCTCCTCCTCTTCTCATCCTTCTCCTTCTCCTCCTTCTCTTTCTCCTCCTCTCCTCCTCCTCCACTTCTCCTTCTTCCATCTCCTTCCTCCTTCTCCTTCCTCCTTCTCCTCCTCCTCTTCTTATCCTTCTCCTTCTCTTTCTCCTCCACTTCTCCTTCTCCTTCCTCCTTCTTCTCCTCCTCCTCTCATCCTTCTCCTCCTTCTCTTTCTCCTCCTCCTCTTCTTCTTCTCCTTCCTCCCTCTCCTTCTCCTCCTCCTCCTCCTTCTTCGACTCCCTGCCAGCTACAGCTACTACAGCTATGGCTGCTGTGTCAGTACCAGTGTTCTCTGGGATGGGGAAACAAACCCATGAGGTAGACCCCCCCCCCGCCTTGATGGTTGGATGGACCAGTGAGTCATATACAGATCCATACGAAACAATGTAACTGGATCACTCTCCCATGACTCATCATAGAAACACAGAAACATAGAGCTGGGATCCCAGGGGTCATCGAGTCCAGCCCCCCCACACAGCTATATCCCCCCGCAACTCCCCCAGTGGCCCCCACTCTATGCCCAGAGGAAGGCAAAAAGCCTCCGGGACCCCTGGGCCAGTCTGGCCTGGAGGAAAATTCCTTCCTGTCCCAAATGTGAAGACTGGGATTATCTGCGACTTTTCCCTGAAGTATGGGAGGGATGTGAAGGGGGAAGCTGCCCAGGAAGCCCAAGGGTGGCAAGAAGAACAAGGCCGAGGGGACAGGTGCCCTTGCAAAGATGGCACAAGATTTCCCCAAGAACTGGGTCAGGGTTCTGCCCTACATTACGGTTGCCAGCCTCCAGGTATGGCCTGGATATCCCCCAGAATTACAACCAATCCCCAGACTCCAGAGATCAGACAGAGCCCCTGGATCAAACGGCAGCTTTGGAGCCCCTCCCTTCCACAAACCCCGCCCTCTCCAGGCTCCACCCTCCCAACTCCCCAGGAATTTCCCAGACCGCAGTTGGCAACCCCGCCATACAGTTATTCCCCCCCCCCGAAACCCCAAACTTCAAAGTACTCCATATGCAAAAAGGAAATACAAGCCAAATGAGATTTCGGTACAACGCTAATTGGATTTGCAGCTGCGGTCGGCGGTTCACACATGGCGGCGCACCACAAAGGACATTGCTGTGTGCACATCCCAAGACCTCCCGCATTTCCAGTTCTTTTATTTCACGGAAGATGAGGCTGTTTTTCGGGGGCCCGGCTGCCTGCGCTTATTGTTCACCGTAACAATGTAATAATAGCCTCTGCATTGATTAAAGCCCTTTTATGATTTCTTCTGATTCCCTCTGCTGGAGGCGTGATGGCCGCAGGTAGGAGACGGACGGCTTAGGTGTGATTGTTTGGTTTGATGTTCCGGCGCGGGTCTCGGCTTCATCTCTTCCTCCCTCACCTTGAAGCCCTCAGAGTCTTGACAATCTGGTGACGTTGTGCAGGAGTCGATGAATAGCTAGGTACACAGTGGTCCTTGCCTCACTGCAATCAGCCATCAGAAAGGGGGGGGGATTCTTCTTTGACATGCCGGGGAAGGTGTGCTTTGTTGTTGTTCAGTCGCACAGTCGAGTCCGACTCTCCGCGACCCCATGGACCAGATCACGCCAGGCCTTCCGGTCTTCCGCCGTCCTCTGAAGTTGGCTCAACTTCGTGTTCGTTGCATCTATGACAACTCTTGCAATACCCTTTAGTCAATTCTATGGCGATTTCTGCTGTTAATGCAGTTCCTAATGCCTAAAATGTAACTTTGCCTAAAGGAGAGCTTTTAAAGGGGGGGGGGACCCTTTAAGAATGTATCAGGATAAAATGCTTCTCTCCCTTGTCTTTATCCAAGGGATGTGAAGAAAAATAGATCACATACAACAGCAACAAGGAATGAAGTCAACCTCTGAATCCCAATGCCAAGAGGCGACATCAGGGGAAGGCCTCGGCCTCCATGCCTGGTTCTTGGTCCTCCAAAGGGCTGGTTGACGACTCTGTGAGACGGGATGCTGGACTAGATGGACCTCTGGTCTGATCAAGCAGGGCTCTTCTTGAATTCTTATCAGGGGAAGGCCTCGGCCTCCATGCCCTGTTGTTGGCCCTCCAGAGGAAGTGGTTGGCCACTGTGTGAGACGGGATGCTGGACTAGATGGACCTCTGGTCTGATCAAGCAGAGCTCTTCTTGAATTCTTATCAGGGGAAGGCCTTGGCCTCCATGCCCTGTTATTGGCCCTCCAGAGGAAGTGGTTGGCCACTGTGTGAGACGGGATGCTGGACTGGATAGACCACTGGCCTGATCCAGCGGGGCTCTTCTAATGCTCTTATAAGGCAAAAGGCACCAGCACCAGGCAATGATAAGAAGTTTCTGAGCACTGCACGAGGGTTCAGCCAAATGGGTTTTTTGCTCTGCAGACCAAGGCTCAACAAGGTCCTGGAAAGTGCGGTCAAGTCTCAGCCGACTTGTGGTAATCCATCCAGTAGGATTTTCAAGACAAGTTGATTTTCCATAGCCTGCCTCCCATCCAAGTACAAACCACGGCTGGCCCTGCTTAGCTTCTGCAATCTGACAGTGTCAAGCTAGCCTAGGCCATCCAGTTCAGGGCAAAGGTCAACATAGTCCACATTTATTCCCTAATTTGATGCATTTTGATACCCCTTTGTCCCTCTACAGAGTTCAGGGCAGCCAGTTTGGTGTTGTGGTTAGGAGCGCGGACGGTAATCTGGGAGAACTGGGTTTGATTCCCCACTCCTCCTCCACATGCAGCTGCTGGAGTGACCTTGGGTCAGTCACAAGTTCTCTCGGAGCTGTTCTGGAAAGAGCAGTCCTTGAAAGAGCTCTCCCAGCCCCACCTACCTCACAGGGTGTCTGTTGTGGGGAGGGGGGGGAAAGGGATCACAAGCTACTTTGAGACTCCGAGTGAAAAGCGGGGTATAAATCCAATCTCCTCCTCCTCCTCCTCCTCCTCCTCCTACTACTACTACTACTACTACTACTACTACTACTACTACTACTCTTCTTCTAGTTCAGGACAAAGGTCAATATAGTCCACATTTATTTACTTATTTGATGCATTTTGATACCCCCTTGTCCCTCTATAGAGTTCAGGGCAGCCAGTTTGGTGTAGTGGTTAAGTGCGCAGACCCTAATCTGGGAGAACCAGGTTCGATTCCCCACTCCTCCACTTGCAGCTGCTGGATGATGCTGGGCAAGCCATAGTTCTCTCAGAGCTGTTCTCTCAAGGGCAGTTCTCGAAAGAGCTCTCTCAGCCCCACCTACCTCACCTACCTCACAGGGTGTGACTCCTTTGGGATGCTAAGGGCAGGGTATAAATCCAATCCCTTCTCTTCTCCTCAGTTTTGACCCGCTCAGTCTGGAGGAAGTTGACAGATTGCTCGTATCTGTGCGTCCAACCACACGCTGCCTGAATCCGTGCCCTTCCTGGCTCCTTAAAGTGCGCCATGAGGGGTTTTGAGGTGCCATAAGGGAGATTGTCAACAAGTCCCTCTTGGAGGGACGGTTCCCTGAGACACTTAAGGAGGCAATGGTCTGCCCTCTCCTGAAAAAACCAACTCTGGACCCGGCTGAATTGGCCAACTATCGGCCGGTGTCTGATTTGCCCTATTTGGACAAATTGATTGAGAGGGCGGTGACAACACAGCTTCAGAGCTTTCTGGATGACGCTTCTATCCTTGATCCACTCCAGCTTTCGCCCTGGCCATGGGACGGAGACGGCGCTGGTTGCCCTTACTGACGACCTCCGGAGGCATCTGGATCGAGGCGGTGTGGCGGCACTGTTGTTGTTAGATCTGTCGGCCGCGTTTGACACGGTCAACCACCAGTTGCTGACCCACCGTCTCGCCGACGTGGGGATACAGGGGCTCGCTCTTCAATGGCTTGCCTCTTTTCTCCGAGGTCGGGGACAGAGGGTGGCAATCGGGGAATAGCAGTCCTGGAGGCACCCAGTTGAGTGTGGGGTGCCTCAGGGGGTGGTGCTTTCCCCGATGCTGTTTAACATCTACATGTGCCTCCTCCTCGCCCAGATTGCCAGGAGGTATGGGCTGGGTTGTCACCAATATGCAGATGACACCCAGCTCTATCTGATGTTGGGTGGCCGGTTGGGCTCCGACCCAGAACATCTGAACCGGGGATTACAGGTTGTGGCTGGGTGGCTCAGGCTGAGCCGGCTGAAACTAAAACCAGCGAAGACGGAGGTCCTGTGCCTGAGCCGGACCGGTCCGGGGCTGGGGCTGGGGCTTCCTCTCCCGACCTTCGATGGGGTGCCTCTGGTGCCAGTGTCGGAGGTTAGGAGTTTGGGAGTGCTCCTGGATCCCTCCTTAACCATGGAGGCCCAGGTGGCAGGATATTATAACTTTGGGAAAAGTGCAGAAAAGGGCAATTCAAATGATAAAGGGGTTGGAACACTTTCCCTAGGAGGAAAGGTTAAGGCGCTTAGGGCTCTTTAGCTTGGAGAAACGACGACTGAGGGGTGACATGACTGAGGTTTATAAGATTATGCATGGGAAAGAGCAGGTAGAGAAAGAGGTACTTTTCTCCCTTTCTCACAATACAAGAACTCGTGGGCACTCCATGAAATTGCTGAGCGGTCGGGTTAGAACCAATAAAAGGAAGTACTTCTTCACCCAAAGAGTGATTAACACATGGAATTCACTGCCACAGGAAGTGGTGGCAGCTACAAGCATGGACGGCTTCAAAAGGGAATTAGATAAGCATATGGAGCAGAGGTCCATCAGTGGCTATTAGCCACAAGGTATAGATAGGGACTCTGGGGCAAGTGATGCTCTGTTTCTTGGTGCTTGGGGGGGGTCAACAGTGGGAGGGCTTCTAATGTCCTGGCCCCACTGGTGGACCTCCTGATGGCACTGGTATTTCTGGCCACTGTGTGACAGGGAGTGTTGGACTGGATGGGCCTTTGGCCTGATCCAACATTGGCATCTCTTATGTTCTTATGTTCTTATGTTCACTGCCAGATCGGCATTTTACCATCTTAGGCAGATTCGGCAGTTGTTTCCCTTCCTCAGCCGTGATGACCTGGCTACAGTGATCCATGCAATAGTCACCTCAAGGCTAGACTACTGTAATGCTCTCTACATGGGGCTGCCTTTGTCGCCGATCCAGAAGCTGCAGCTAGTGCAGAATGCGGCGGCCAGGCTGTTGATGGGCCTC
>NW_015176126.1:28403-33231 GCF_001447785.1 Gekko japonicus | reverse complement strand
AGATCAGGGCCCTGTGGAACCGTACGCAGTTCCGCAGGGCCTGCAAGACGGAGCTCTTCCACCAGGCTTTCGCATAGGGGCCGCCACTACCACCGCCACCAATGCGGTGGATAACATCGGGAGTAGGAACCACCCTTGGAAGTTCTGCCATGAATCGTATGGCACTGACAATGTGGGATTGGCTTGGACTATCTACTGGACAGTATCACCCCAAGGGGAGGATTTAAGGAAATGACTGATGCCATCAAAACCACCCTGGCTGGATGACCTTGGGCAAGCCATCGTTCTGTCAAAGCTGTCCTTGAAAAAGAGACGTTTCTGTCAAGAGCTCTCTCAGCCCTGCCTACCTCACAGGGTGTCTGTTGTGGGGAGGGGGAGGGAAAGGAGTTTGTAAGCCCCTCGGAGAATCCTTTCGGTAGTGAAGGGCAGGGTATAAATCCAATCTCCTCCTCCTCCTCCTCCTCCTCCTCTTCTTCTTCTTCTGTAGTGGTTAAGTGCACGGACTCTAATCTGGGAGAACCGGGTTTGGTTCCCCACTCCTCCACTTGCACCTGGCTGGATGACCTTGGGCAAGCCGTGTTCTGATAAGAACTGTTCTTGAAAAAAGAGCAGTTTCTGTCAAGAGCTCTCTCAGCCCCGCCTACCTCACAGGGTGTCTGTTGTGGGGAGGGGAAGGGAAAGGAGTTTGTAAGCCCCTCTGAGACTCCTTTCGGTAGTGAAGGGCGGGGTATAAATCCAATCTCCTCCTCCTCCTCCTCTTCCCTGCTTCAGTGGGGCCTGGAGATCTCTTGAAATGGCAACTGATCTCCAGGAAATAGAGATCAGCTCCCCTGGAGAAACGGGATGCTTTGGGGGGTGGACGCTATGGCCTTGGGTTCTGCTGAGGCCCCTCCCCTCCCCAAACCCTGCCCTCCCTAGGCTCCACCCCAAAGTCTCCAGGTATTTCCCAATCCGGAGCTGGCAACATTGCTTGCAGCCATCTGCAATTTTGGTGCAGTGGCTAAGTGCGCAGACTCTAATCTGGGAGAACCGGGTTTGATTCCCCACTCCTCCACTTGCACCTGGCTGGATGACCTTGGGCAAGCCGTAGTTCTGACAAGAGCTGTCCTTGAAAAAGAGCAGTTTGTGTCAAGAGCTCTCTCAGCCCCACCTACCTCACAGGGTGTCTGTTGTGGGGAGGGGAAGGAAAGGAGATTGTAAGCCGTTCTGAGACTCCTTTGGGTAGTGAAGGGCGGGGTATGAATCCAATCTCCTCTTCTCCCTTCTTCTATTGTCCACTCAGACTGGCAACACCGGCAATTGAACCGGGGACCTTCTGCATGCCAAGCCGAAGCCCTTCCCCCGAGCCACAGCCCAGACCTCAAACACGAAGCTGCCTTACCCTGAACCAAACCCTTGGTCCATCAAGGTGACTATTACCGACTCAGACTGGCAGCAGCTCTCCAGGGTCTCAGGCAGAGGTCTTCCACTAGGTCCTTTTAACTGGAGATGCCAGGGGTCGAACCTGGGACCTTCTCCATGCTGAGCAGAGGCTCTTCCTCTGAGCCGCTGTGCGTCATTGTCGATGCTGTGTGTGTCATTGTTTGCTTTTGAAATGGCAGCAGCCACCTGGTTTTGTCCTGTCTTATCTCACATTCCACGATGTGACTAGGCACTGCTCAGAGGTAGCAGGGAGCCCAGAAGAAACCACCACCCCCCGGCCCATAGCCACAGTGGGGCATCTCGGGGCCCCGCCCCCTGAACTGACCACCAAGGCCCCCCCAACTTTCCATTCAGCCCCCAGGCCTCCCAACTTCCAATTTTTTATTTTATTTGTGGTTTTCCCTTGGGGGGGTGTCTATGCAGGGTGCCCCCTGACATTTAAAGGCCCCCTGAATTAAAAAATCCTGGCTCTGGGCCTGCCCCCCCCGGGTGGGTGAATTCCAGACAACCCCATCAGAAGGGCTGCACCCGCCGATTGCATCCAGCAGGCATTGTGCAGTCGGCGCGTCAACGCCATGAGCGATTGCACAAAACAAAACAAAAATTGATAGGTTATTACAAAGCATCAATACGGCAGTATCATTTGGAGGGGGGGGAATTAACGCTGAACGTTTTGAGAAAGAGAGCGAGGGAGATTTTGAAAAGGCAATTTTGGGAGGGTGAGGAGGGGGGGCCCTTTTCAACAGACGCGGGTTGGCAGGCTCTCCTGGCTAATTGCCACTGATGTCTCCATTCCCCATAAATTTGTCTAATCCGGTTTTTTTTTTGAACCCCGTTACACTATTATCCTCCCTGTCAGCCGAAGCCTTGGAAATGCCAGGTTTAATTAAAACAATCTTTTATGTTCCGATCCGCGCCTCATTTTCTCTACCTGGTGAGAAATGGCTCTCGCCTCAATCAACAATTGAACTTTTAAGAGTGCTGCGTTGAGCAGAACGGGTGCCACTTCCTGTTAATTAAAACTCCGATCTCTGAATCACAGGAAAGGGCTCTCGGCTCCAGAGTCAACGCCGAGGCCCGTCCGCTCACCACGGAACAGCAGGGCCGGGGAATCAGGTCTGGGCTCTCACACCGGCAGTCCAGCACCGGCTATGGGGAGAAAATGAGAGTGTCCATTCGCGGCTTCAGAGGGATTTTGCTATCGGAGCCAAGGTTTGGCCCCTGGATGCGTTTTCAGGGCCAGAAATCGGCCTGAGATGGCTTGGCGGGAAATCAGTCCTTCAGCAATGAGGTTGCCAGTCTCCATCGGGTGGCTGGAGGTCTCCTGGAATGACAACTGGTCTTCCAGTAAAAAATGGCTGCCTTGGAAGGCAGTCTACGGCCTTATACCTCGAGAAGATCTCTCCCCTCCCCCAACCCCACCTTCCACAGGCTCCACCCCCAAATCTCCAGGTATTTCCCAAACCCAGAGCTGGCAACCCTAGCATGGCCAAGAAACAGACACCAGGTAGCTGGGGATGGGGCATAGCTCAGAGCACCTGCTTGGCCGGTAGAAGATCCTAGGTTTTGGCCTTCTGGCGTCTCCATTTGAAAGGAGAAAGCACTCGGGTCTGAGAACCAAGAGCAGGGGGGTTGAACTCATTCGTTGTGAGGGCCGGATCTGACATAAATGAGACCTTGTCGGGCCGAGCCATGTGTGTCATAAAAGGCAATGCCAGGTAGGGGAGATAGAAACTTTATAAAGGACACAAACACAAAGGGTGGGTTTTTTTACTTAAAATAAAAACATGCTTAAAACATTAGCACTCTTGCCATATTTTGTTTATTTAATCGTGTCTGATAACTGACACCTCTTGCTCTGAATTACTGCATCAAAATGTCTGTGTTGTTGCTAGGGCTGACAATTCCCCCCGGGGGGCGGATTTCCCCCCCGCTTTGGAGGCCCGATTTCCGCCGCCGCGGAATCGGGCCCCAGAGGAAACCCCACCTCGGCGTGCACATCAGCCGGATGTGACGTGCTGACGCCGGGCACGCTGGAAACTGTATGTTTTCCCCTCAAATGGCTGTGGCGCCGCCCCCAGCGTGCCCGGCGTCAGCACGTCACATCCGGCTGACGTGCATGCGGCGCGTGCTCAAGACGCCATCCGGGAGCCCCCCGCCGCAGAACAAAAGGTATTTGGCAACCCTAGTTGTTGCAATCCTGAGTATGCTGTTCAGGTGTGTATCTGTCAGCTGCAAACCTACAATGATGACGCAGCAGCGGCAGAACTGGAAGATGAAGCAGGAGACAGCCAGTTCCACTACGGGCCTGATAGAAGCCCTCTGGGGGCCTGGTTTGGCCCCCGGGCCGCATATTTGACACCCCTGCCCTAGAGATCGGCTGCCACATACTTATTTCACCGTGAACTCCAGCTTGGGAAAGTCCTAGGGATTTGGGGATGGAACCTGGGGAGGGTGCTGTTTGGGGAGGGATCGAGTCCGCCCTCCAAAACAGCCATTCCTTCCAGGGGGAACTGATCTCCGTCAGCTGGAGATCGGCCATCATTCCAGGACATCTCCAGGCCTCACCTGGAGGTTGGCAACCCCACTCACTGCACCTTGAGCTAGTTTGACTTTTAGGCTGCCCTCCCCTGAAAAACAGGGCTCTGGGCGCTGTATAACAATGATAAAATTACAAGAGTTTCAAACACCCCCCCCCCCAAAATCAGAATTTAAAATAGCGCGTAAGATACATTTCACGTGAAATACATATCACAGCTGCCTGCGGCGGTCTGATGGCGATAATTCCTGGAAATGTTTACTTCGTGGAGGAGGGAGGCGGGGAAAGGAGGAGGCCTGCCAGCCTAGATGAAAAACCATCGCTGTCTGTCGCCAACCATCAGATACAAAATCCTCCTGGAGGGAAGAGCAGCTCTGGCACGTCAACTCTATGGTGTCATGGCCCTGCCGAGTTCCCGCCCCTCCCCAAGATCTGCCCTTCCCAGGCCTCAGCCCCAGATCTCCAGGGATATCCCGGCTTGGAGCTGGCAACCACAACAGTAGCACTTCACGGTCCCGTCTCAAAGACTGCATTGCACACCCTGGATCGTGCTGCC
This sequence comes from Gekko japonicus, assembly GCF_001447785.1. Taxonomy (NCBI): domain Eukaryota; kingdom Metazoa; phylum Chordata; class Lepidosauria; order Squamata; family Gekkonidae; genus Gekko; species Gekko japonicus. Next base: position 28,714 of record NW_015176126.1, on the reverse strand, counting down.
TTTACAGCCCTGTGAAGCCCGTTAATGTTATTCTCCCCTTGCGGAAGGCAGGGGGTGTTATTTGGTGGCTGGCGACACTTAGCCTGTGCGCTGTGGGATTTGAACCCCGCTGGGGGGGACGCAACAGTGGGAGAGCTTCCAGTGTCCTGGCACCACTCAATGTCCCCTCTAAGCTGTGGAGTCTGGTGAGCAAAAATTCCACTTTGTGAGCCACTGGCATTAAAGGTGTGAGCGAGCGATTTGGCTCCGGCATAAATGAGCTTGCTCTGGAGCCATCCTTCTGGAGCTAAGGAGAGAGAGAGAGAGAGAGA
>NW_015176126.1:27747-27918 GCF_001447785.1 Gekko japonicus | reverse complement strand
GAGATTAGATTTATATCCCGCCCTTCACTACCCAAAGCCATCTCAGAGCGGCTTACTAACTCCTTCCCCTCCCCACAACAGACACCCTGTGAGGTAGGTGGGGCTGAGAGAGCTCTGACAGAAAGTGCCCTTTTTCAAGAACAGCTGTACCAGAACTACGGCTTGCCCAAG
>NW_015176126.1:9678-26594 GCF_001447785.1 Gekko japonicus | reverse complement strand
CTGGCCTGATCCAACATTGGCTTCTCTTATGTTCTTATATGGAGCAGAGGTCCATCAGTGGCTCTTAGCCACAAGGTATAGATAGGAACTCTCGGTCTGGGGCAAGGGATGCTCTGTATTCTTGGTGCTTGGGGGTGGGGTGCAACAGTGAGAGGGCTCCTAGTGTCCAGGCCCCACTGCTGGACCTCCTGATGGCCCCTGGTATTTTTGGCCACTGTGTGACAGAGTGTTGGAGTGGATGGACCACTGGCCTGATCCAACATGGGCTTCTCTTATGTTCTTATATGGAGCAGAGGTCCATCAGTGGCTCTTAGCCACAAGGTCTAGATAGGAGCTCTCAGTCTGGGGCAAGGGATGCTCTGTCTTCTTGGTGCTTGGGTGGGTGGGGGCAACAGTGGGAGGGGGCTCCTAGTGTCCTGGTCCCACTGCTGGACCTCCTGACAGCACCTGGTATTTTTGGCCACTGTGTGACACAGAGTGTTGGACTGGATGGACCCCTGGCCTGATCCAACATTGGCTTCTCTTATGTTCTTATATGGAGCAGAGGTCCATCAGTGGCTGTTAGCCACAAGGTATAGATAGGAACTCTCGGTCTGGGGCAAGGGGTTTTCTGTATTCTTGGTGCTTGGGGGTGGGGGGCAACAGTGGGAGGGCTTCTAGTGTCCTGGCCCCACTGCTGGACCTCCTGATGGCACCTGGTATTTTTGGCCACTGTGTGACCCAGAGTGTTGGACTGGATGGACCACTGGCCTGATCCAAATTTGGCTTCTCTTGTGTTCTCATGTTCTCATGACTTCCCGCTCCATAGTGCAATCCCTCTGAGTCACAACAGCACATCTGGGCTTTGTCGGGGGATGGCTGCCCATCAGGTTGGGAGCCGCTTCTTCTGGGTTCATAGTTGCTCGCTCCACAGGCAGTTTCTCCTTTTAGCCAATGAAACTAATCTGCAGGGACAGCCCTCCACCGTGGCCCCCAGTGCAACCCTCCCCCTCCATGCCCTGTGGCCCTCGTGGCAAGATCCCACTTCAAGGTCTGCAGTGGGGGGAGGTTGGGAAAGAGCTGCCACACCGGCTGACTCTGAGTGGCTCGGAAGGGGCTCTGATCCACACCGCCTTTATGTGCCGGAGAAACTCAGCAGCTCCTTGTGATCTAAGGGTCTTTGACAGGGTGATTTATTGTTCTTGGAAGTGGAGCCATTGGAAGGAGACAGATCTGGTTTCCTGGAATGCTCGCAACATGTGGAAGCCGATGTCGTAACTGCCTGTGTGAGGTGGCAGGCAGGAGGGAACCGCGTTCCCAAGCAGCACCGCACAGAAGAGGAGCCGCCGGAATATTCTGGAAGGAAGGGCTCAGGGCAGGAGCACCAGCAATCTCCTGTCTTTCAAGGCCATTTCTTGGATTAGGGAAAGTGCAAATAATAATATCAAGAAGAAGAGGAGGAGATTTGGTTTATACCCTGCCCTTCCCTACCTGAAGGCGCGTCTCACAATCTCCTTTCCCCTCCCCTCCCCACAACAGACACCCTGTGAGGGAGGTGAGGCTGAGAGAGCTCTTCCAAGAATTGCGCCTGAGAGGACAGCTCTGACAGGACTTGTGACTGACCCGAGGTCACCCCCACAGCTGCACGTGGAAGAGTGGGGAATCAAACCCTGTTCTCCCGGATTAGAGTCCGCGTTCCTAACCACTACACTAAACTCGCTCTTAATTAAGGGCTGTTAAGCCACAACCATAGGGTTTTCAAGGCAAGAGAGGCGCCAAGGTGGTCTGCCATTGCCTGCCCCTGCGTAGCAACCCTGGGCTTCCTTGGTCGTCGCCCACCCATATACTAACCAGGGCTGACCCCGCTTAGCTTCGGAGATGCAGCTAGCCTGGGCCATCCTGGTCAAAATGAATCACAGGATACCATCAGTAGGACCGCACAGACAAAATGGTTGCAGAAACGTACCTGGAGGAATGATGGGGACTTGTGGTCTTTACTGCTTTACGTAGCATATTGTCAGTAGGATCCTGTCATGTCATTTCTCTATTGCTTAATGTGACATGTGAATACTTATGCTATACTCCTGTTCTTTCTGGTGATTCCAGTCTTTTAATATCCTGATGCATTCAGTATCCCATTTGTTGATTGTACCAACCAGGGGTCATTTCCTGCGGGAGCGCACAGGAGCGGAACTCCGGCAGTAAGGAGCCCAGGGGGTGGGCACGTGCAACAAGCCCCGCCCCCTGCTCCCAGCAGCCTTCAGTCGGGCCACGAGGAGCAAGAAGCAGCCAGGTAAGTTGCAGAGCCCCCCCCCCATTCTGCCTTCAGGTACAAGTTCTCCGCGTTTCCCCCCCCCCCATAGCTAGCAATCCAAAACAGTCCAGTGGCACTTTTAAGACCAAGCTTTCTTCAGGCACAAGCTCTCCCTCCTCTGCAAGGACAGATCTGCACGTCCCCCCCCCCATGGCTAGCAATCCAAAACAGTCCAGTGGAGCCTGAGCAGTGGGTGTTGCCTTCTGACACACTTCCGGTGGTGTCAGGGGGTGTGGCATATGCAAATAAGTTATGCTAATAAGTTATGTTAATGAGCTCCTGCACCTCTTTTTCTACGAAATGACCCCTGGTACCAACCAGTGTTCCCTCTAAGCTGAGTCAGTGTGAGTTAGGTCACAGTTTTTTAGCCTCCGGCTCACACATTTTTGCCTTAGCTCATGACGGACAGCTCCAGAGCACACTAATTTATTTTTCAGATTTTTTTTTTACCCCGCCCTCCCGGCCGAAGCTGGCTTAGGGCGTCTCACATAAAAAACAGATAATTGCATTATAACCTAGTTGCGGTTAAAACAGATATAAAACCATAATAAAGTGCTAGTGGTTCTTAATAGTCAGACAGCGGTAGCAGCCAGTGTAGAACGTTCTCCACTCGCAGTCAGCTCTTGGTGTTATTTGGATGTCCCTGCAGGGTTCGCTGTTCTTTATAGCTGTCGATGTCAGTTTTCAGGGTCCGGGGCCCTCTCCCTTTTAACCAACTGATGTTCTTCATTGGCGGTGGCGGCTCCCAAAAGCCCAGCGGAATTTATGCAGTCGCCAAATTGCTTGCTCACAACTTTAATGCCAGTAGCTCACCAAATAGAATTGCTCCACAGCTTAGAGGGAGCATTGGTACCAACTCCGAGTGTAATCCACCTTCAGTTCATGTGAGAAAGATGGACTATGAACAAACAAACAAAGGCGTGCTGGGAGCAGTTTAAATTGCTCCGGCCCTGATGCGGTCTTTTTTAACCTGGAGAATCGCGATCACACTCACCTCCCTGCTCCGGATCGCTGCGCGGCCACATTGCTCCCCGCCGTCCGCACGCAGGAACGTGCGTCGGTGTTGTTTTCTTCTCTCTCTCAGTCTGGGCATGCGCACAGGCGGCCATCTGTAGAACTAAAACTTCCGTGCGTGAGCAGAACAGCGATTTCCACTTCAACCCAACTGCTGTAACACTTCCCTTTAAACTTTAAAGGAACACTTCCCTTTAAATGTTTACCCCCAAAATGGCCTCCGTGGGATCCCAAACTCGTCTAAACGCTAAAACCAGGCACTGTTTAAACATTGTTTTTTAATAATAACGCCGGTTGCAGACCCCCGCCTATGCGCACACCGCCGCTTTAACAAAATGGCGGGCGAAAAGCGGAAGCCTCGGGCAACTTTCGAGCGGGGAGGGGGTTTAAACCAGAAGTGGCTCGACACCGGATGAGCAATTCCACAGGGGGAAAATGCGGCTGGAACCGGAGAATCAGGAGGGTGGAGACACTGGGCAGGGGGGTTGGACTAGATGGTCTGTATGGCCCCTTCCAACTCTATGATTCTTTGAAACTGTTAGGCACAGAATAAAAGTATAAATGAGGCCTCCAAAGATGCAATCACATACCAAATGATATTTCACTGATACTAATTTCTGGAAACTAAGTTGGAAAACGCAACAGTGGCCACAGGATTGGAAAAGGTCAGTATACATTCCAATCCCAAAGAAGGGCAATGCCAAGGAATGTTCAAACTATCGCACAATTGCACTCATATCACACGCTAGCAAGGTCATGCTCAAGATCCTACAAGCTAGGCTTCAACAGTACGTGGATAGAGAACTACCAGAAGTACAAGCTGGGTTTCGAAGAGGTAGAGGAACTAGAGATCAAATTGCCAACATTCGCTGGATTATGGAGAAAGCAAGAGAGTACCAGAAAAATATCTACTTCTGCTTCATTGACTATGCTAAAGCTTTTGACTGTGTGGATCACAACAAACTATGGCAGGTCCTTAAAGAGATGGGAGTACCAGACCACCTCACATGTCTCTTGAGAAACCTGTATAAGGGCCAAGAAGCGACAGTTAGAACCGGATATGGAACAACTGATTGGTTCAGCATAGGAAAAGGAGTACGACAAGGATGTATATTGTCGCCTTGCTTATTTAATATATATGCAGAGTACATCATGCGAAATGCTGGCCTGGATGAATCACAAGCGGGAATTAAGATTGCTGGGGAAAAGATCAACAACCTCAGATATGCAGACGATACCACTCTAATGGCAGAAAGTGAAGAGGACCTAAAGAGCCTCTTGCTCAGGGTAAAAGAGGAGAGCGCAAAAGTGGGCTTGAAGCTCAACATCAAAAAAACTAAGATCATGGCATCCGGCCCCATCACTCCTTGGCAAATAGAAGGGGAAGTCGTGGAAGTAGTGACAGACTTCACGTTCCTGGGATCCCAGATCACCGCAGACTGTGACTGCAGCCATGAAATTAAAAGACGCCTGCTCCTTGGGAGGAAAGCGATGGCGAACCTCAACAGCATGATAAAAAGTAGAGACATCACCCTGCCAACAAAAATACGCATGGTCCAAGCAATGGTATTCCCAGTAGTCATGTATGGCTGTGAGAGTTGGACTATAAGGAAGGCCGAGCGCCGAAGAATAGATTCTTTTGAACTATGGTGCTGGAGGAGACTCTTGAGAGTCCCTTGGACTGCAAGAAGATCAAATCAGTCAATCCTCAAAGAAATCAACCCTGACTGTTCCCTGGAAGGCCAGATAATGAAACTGAAGCTCAAATACTTTGGCCAGCAAATGAGAAGGGAGCACTCACTGGAGAAGAAGACCCTGATGCTGGGAAAGATTGAAGGTCAAAGAAGACGGGGACGGCAAAGGATGAGATGGTTAGACAGTGTCATAGATGCAACGAACATGAAATTGAGCAAACTTCAGAGGACGGCGGAAAACAGGAAGGCCTGGCGTGATCTGGTCCATGGGGTCGCGAAGAGTCGGACTCGACTGTGCGACTGAACAACAACAACAAAATTTCTGGTCCAGAAAGCGCCTTTGTTTAGCCAAAGCGTCCTCAATAAAATTGTCCCTTGACAGATAGTCTTTGGGGGAAAGTTTGGAATTCACCAGTCAATCTCTCGAGAAATGTCACTCTTCATCTACAATCTTTTAAACTAATTTCTCACTGGTATTATACGCCAGAAAAATTACACAAAATAAATTCATCAATTAGTCCCATTTGCTGGAAAAGTTGTAGAAGTATAGGGTCATACCTTCACTGATGGTGGGAGTCTCCTCTCATACCCTCTTTCTGGGGTGACGTCAGACAACAAATCAATGAAATTACCTCACAGAACTTACCTGTTTGCCCAAAGTTGTCACTTCTTGATCTCAATGAATCAACCTCAAATACAATAACACACAAAGAACTTACTTCTGTTCTTTTTGCAACTGCGAGGCTGATAATTGCCTCAGTATGGAAATCTGTTTCTCTCCTGTCTTTAAATATGTGGTATGAGAAAATATGGGACCAATTTATTTTAGCAAAACTCACATATATTACTCAGACAAATGCTGAGACATCACCTTCTTCATTACAATTTGTTGCTACATGGTCAAGAGTTCTCCAATTTATGTCTGAGAAGGATATTCTTCCTTCAAAGTCTTCATATCTCCCCTGGATCAGTTTCTAGTATGGTCTATCGCCAACATTCATAGGCCTTCTCATATATATTAAAGGTAAAGGTTCCCTTGCTCGAAAGCCAGTCGAATCCGACTCTAGGGTTGCGGTGCTCATCTCCGTTTCAAAGCCGAAGAGCCAGCGCTGTCCGAAGACGTTTCCGTGGTCATGTGGCCGGCATGACTAAACACCAAGGCGCACGGAACGCTCATATATATTGGCAGAGTTCAATTTACCTTTTCCTAGATCAATCATCATTCTTTTAAGCTTAGTTTATATGTGACTTTCACTCTTCAGAGATTATGCAATTATAGCAAAATTTTGTATGAAGCAGTACAACTGGTTTTAGTTCGTTTTATTAACGTTACGACTGCTAAATAGTCTCCTCCAAGTTGGCTTTATGTAGTCTGTATTTTAGCTTGTATTGTTGTTGTAAACTGTTTTTCTTAATACAATAAAATTAACGAATAAATAAATGAATGGAAATCGTCCCTTCAGCTTCTGGTGGCAACATTCCGAGAGGCTCTGAGCACCGACGTGGGAAGAAAGAGTTCCTGCTTCCTGGGACCCGCCGGGTGCTGATGACAACGTTTGGGGCTGAAATCTGCCGCTGGTGTGCTGAGGCCTGGTGGGAACCAGGCAGACGATCCCTGTTGTTCGCCAGATGCGGGGCCAGAAGCTCTGCCTGGGAAGCAGCTGGCCGTAAAGGCGGTCGCTGTGGTTGGAGGACTTGTCCCCATCTCTGGCTTTCATCTCCCAGGGGAAGGGCGGCTTCTTCAGTCACAATGGAGAGCCTCTTTCCTTTCTCACTGAGTACAGAAGGAGCAACGGGGGAGAAAGAGGAGGACTGTCCTCTGTTGCCCAATACAGGGGGGGTGGAACGTTCCACCAAGGTCACTGCTGACGTATGGCCACCCCATAGATAAAGAGATATCCGGGGGTGGGTTGTCAGTCCCTGCCTCTTTGTAGCAACCCTGGGCTTCCTTGGTGGTCTCCCATCCAAGTCGATGCTTTCAGAGGGCGGGTAGCTGTGTTGCTCTGCAGTAAAGGTAAAGGTTCCCTTGCTCGAAAGCCAGTCGAATCCGACTCTAGGGTTGCGGTGCTCATCTCCGTTTCAAAGCCGAAGAGCCAGCGCTGTCCGAAGACGTTTCCGTGGTCATGTGGCCGGCATGACTAAACACCAAGGTGCACGGAATGCTGTTACATTCCCACTCTGCAGTAGGAGAGCTGAAAAAAGCAAAGAACATTCTGCAGGATTTGTCACACCCTGGACATTCCCTGTTTGAACTGCTGCCTTCGGGCAGAAGATATAGGACAATTAAAACAAGGACAAACAGATTAAAAAATAGTTTTTATTTGAGAGCTATTACTGCCTTAAATGCTGTATGAAATTGGAATTTGGGTGACATTAGTGGTTTTAAGTTGCTATGTGAACCTTAAGGGAGTTATGAGATAGTTGTGAATGGTTGTGTGAGTGTATATGAATATTGTTGTAGATCACCGAAATGATTGCATCTTAATTTCGTTGTACTATGTACAATGACAATAAAGTATATTACTATTACTATTTGAGTCCAGAAGCAACTTATAGATCTGAGGAAGGGAGTTTTAACTCTCAAACGCTTATACCCTGAAGTTTTATTGGTCTCAAGTTCGAGACCCGAGTGCTGCGTGATGGAGTGAGGTCCCGTCTCTGGTCCCAGCTCCTGCCAACCCAGCAGTTTGGAAGCAAGAAATTGCAAGTAGATAAATAGGTACCACCTCAGTGGGAAGGTAAACAGTGTTCCGTGCGCCTCGGTGTTTAGCCATGCTGGCCACATGGCCATGGAGAAGTCTTCGGACAGTGCTGGCTCTTCGACTTGGAAATGGAGATGAGAACTGCCCCCTAGAGTTGGATTCGACTGGCTTTCCAGCAAGGGAAACCTTTAAGGTACTACAGGAGCTGGCAATGGTGGAGCAGAACACATTTTCCTCCAAGCACCAGGTGTTTGATCTTGTAGAGTGCAGGGGGTTGGACTAGATGACCTGCACGTCCCTTCCAACTCTAACATTCTATGATCGCCTGGTTGATCTCATCCAGCCAAGCTTCTCATGGGGGTTCACTTCCATACTGGACAAGACTCCGGGGACCCTTTTGCTTGACCCTTCGCTCATAAACCCACTCAGATCCAGTCCAACTTAAGACACCTTTTTAAAAAAACTGATGGGTTGTTAGCGGTGGGAGGAGGAGGAGGAGGAGATATACCCCGCCTTTCACTCGGAGTCTCAGAGCGGCTTACAGTCTCCTTTCCTTTCCCCTCCCCACAACAGACACCCTGTGAGCAATGCTCCCTCTAAGCTGTGGAGTCCTGTGAGCAAAAATTCTACTTTGTGAGCTACTGGCATTAAAGTTGTTGAGTGAGTCATTTGGCATTACAGTTGCTGAATGAGTGATTTGGCTATGGCACACATTAGTCTGCTCTGGAGCCATCTTTCTTGAGCTAAGACAAAAAGGTGTGAGCTGGAGGCTAAAAAACTGTGAGCTGGCTCGCACTGACTCAGCTTAGAGGGAACACTGGGTAGGAGTGTACAAAGGGAGTTTCCATAGGAGACGAAGAGTCATCAACATGGCGTTATGGTGTCCGCTCAGCACTATTCATCAACACCTGTACTGAATACCACCCATAGCTTTGGAGATGGGTGTAATCGATATACTTAAGGATTCCAGCTGTAACTGTCATTCACAAAGGACCCAGAAGCATCTGCCATGCCAGTTTGGTGTAGTGGTTAAGTGCGTTGACTCTAATCTGGGAGAACCGGGTTTGATTCCCCACTCCTCCACTTGCACCTGGCTGGATGACCTTGGGTCAGTCACAAGTTCTCTCAGAGCTGTTCTTGAAAAAGAGCCGTTTCTGTCAGAGCTCTCTCAGCCCCACCGACCTCACAGGGTGTCTGTTGTGGGGAGGGGAAGGGAAGGGGGTTTGTAAGCCGCTCTGAGACACCTTTGGGTAGAAAAGGGTGGGGTATAAATTCAATCTCTTCTTCTTCTGTCCTGGGGCAATGGATTCTACTAGCAGACGATACAAACACAATCCTGCTTGTTTAATTTCATTGATCTGAGCTATCCACACCTCTGCTTTTGTCGCAGACCTGAGAGCCCTGTAGAAACCTGGCCGCCCGGCACTCTCTGTGGGAGGGGGGAGACTGGATTTGGGGCTGGTAACGACCCCCCCGTAGGAGGAGAGCCAGTGTGGTGTCGTGGTTAAGTGCACGGACTCTAATGTGGGAGAACCGGGTTTGATTCCCCACTCCTCCTCCACTCGCACCTGGCTGGATGACCTTGGGCAAGCCGTAGTTCTGATAAGAGCTGTTCTTGAAAAAGAGCAGTTTCTGTCAAGAGTTCTCTCAGCCGCTCTGAGACACCTTTGGGTAGTGAAGGGTGGGGTATAAAATCCAATCTCTTCTTCTCTTCTTCTTCTTCCTTGGCCAGTGTTCAGAAGCTGTGCTCAAAGGGGAAAGGGCAAACAGGGTGAAATGGAATTCAGAGCGGAGAGAGGGGATATTGGTGTTGTGTGGAGGGGAAGGGAAAGGGGTTTGTAACCTGCTCTGAAACACTTTTGGGTAGAAAAGGTGGGGTATAAATCCAATCTCTTCTTCTCTTCTTCTTCTTCTTCCTTGGCCAGTGTTCGGAAGCTGTGCTCAAAGGAGAAAGGGCAAACAGGGTGAAATGGAATTCAGAGCAGAGAGAGGGGATATTGGTGTGGAAAACTGGAGTCTGTCTGGGATTGTATTTCAAACTTTACCTAGGGCTTGGTTATCGTCGGTCAATCGGGTGGAAAGACTGGGAATGCTCTTTGAGCAAACCTAGGTGATAGAAAAGCAGGTTGCAGAACTTGCGAGGACCACTCTCTTTGAGCGTAATCTGATCTGAAAGATGTCCCCTTTGGCTGACTGAGTCACACCGAGTTGCCTAACTCAGGTGTTTCAGTCAGCCCGAAGACTGCCACTCACAGTTTGACCAGGATGCCTACAGGAATAAACAGCTTTAAAACGGGGACTGGATAGATTCACAGACAAGTCTATCAATGGCTGTAACCGTGGTGACTGAGGGGAACCTTCCCCTTCAGAGGCACTAAACCTCTGAATCCCAGAGCCAGGAGGCCACATCAGAGGAAGGCCTCAACCTCTCTGCCCTGTTGCTGGCCCTCCAGAGGCACTGGCTGACCACTGACAGGATGCTGGACTAGACGGACCACCGGTCTGATCCAGCAGTGCTTTTCTGATGTTCTTCTCAGTGGAAGACCACGACCTCTCTGCCCTGTTGCTGGCCCTCCAGAGGCACTGGCTGACCACTGACAGGATGCTGGACTAGACGGACCACCGGTCTGATCCAGCAGTGCTTTTCTGATGTTCTTCTCAGTGGAAGACCACGACCTCTCTGCCCTGTTGCTGGCCCTCCAGAGGCACTGGCTGACCACTGACAGGATGCTGGACTAGACGGACCACCGGTCTGATCCAGCAGTGTTTTTCTGATGTTCTTCTCAGTGGAAGGCCTCAACCTCTCTGCCCTGTTGCTGGCCCTCCAGAGGAACTGGCTGGCCCCTGTGTGAGACAGGATGCTGGACTGGATGGACCCTCCCTGGTCTGAGCCAATTGGGCTCTTCTGATGTTCTTCTCAGGGGAAGGTCTCAGCCTCTCTGCCCTGTTGTTGGCCCTCTAGAGGAACCGGTTGGCCACTGTGTGAAACAGGATGCTGGACTGGATGGACTGGATGGACCCTCCCTGGTCTGAGCCAACTGGACTCTTCTGATTATCTTCTCAGGGGAAGGCCTCGGTCTCTCTGCCCTGTTGTTGGCCCTCCAGAGGAACTGGCTGGCCCCTGTGTGAGACAGGAGGCTGGACTAGATGGACTACTGGTCTGAACCAGCAGGGCTCTTCTGATGTTCTTATGAAGGCCTCAGCCTCTGTGCCCTGTTTGTTGGCCCTCCAGAGGAACCGGTTGGCCACTGTGTGAGACAGGATACTGGACTGACAAAGCAGGACTGTTCTGATGTTCTTACCAGGGGAAGACCTCAGGCTCTCTGCCCTGTTGTTGTTCCTCCAGAGGAACTGGTTGGCCACTGAGACAGGATGCTGGGCTAGATGGACCACTGGTCTGATCCAGCAGAGCTCTTTTTATGTTCTTATGACTAGCTGCTTTATTTGCATAATGCTAATATTACAACAGTTGCCCTTGTTGGCAATAGTTCCAGGTTTGAGTCATGATGCTGGGTCTCACCTTTCAAGTTCTTCATGGCCTTGGACCCACCTATCTGAGGGACCACCTCTCCCTATATAATGTTCTGTACCAACTCTTCTGAGTCCCCAGTTTCTCCTGCAAGGGCCTTTGCTGTAAGTAGCACGTCTTACTACTGCTGGTGCAAGACCCAATGTGGCATAATAGTTAGGCTAGGATCTAGATCCAGGTTCGGTTCTCTACCATGGAAGCTCCCAGAGTGACTTCGGACCGGCCTCTCTCAGTCTAACTGACCTCCTAGCAGTGTTCCCTCTAAGCTGAGTTAGTGTGAGCTAGCTCACAGTTTTTTAGCCTCCGGCTCACACATTTTTGCCTTCACTCAGGAAGGACGGCTCCAGAGCAAACCAATTTATGCAGGAGCCAAATGGCTCACTCACAACTTTGATGCCAGGAACTCACAAAGTAGGATTTTTGCACACAGGACTCCACAGCTTAGAGGGAGCATCGCCTCACAGGATTCCTGTTGGGAGAATGAAATGAAGGAAGACAGAATGGTGTTGTAAGCAGCTTTGGGTCAACACCGAGAGAAACGCAGGGTATAAACAGCAAGATGAATAAGTATTACAGCTGCCAGCACAAGAACCGTGTCTACCATGGCTTCCACCCTGGGGAACGGGCTCTCAGAAGTGCAGCCGGAAACTCTACCGCTTCCCGTTTTCAGGAAGGTATGTTGATGGTTCTATCTGAGAAGATCTTTTCCTGAAGGCCTCTCTTTGAGGGCTGCATTTAATACATAAATAAACATTCAACATCTGTGGTGGAGCTTCAATGGCCCCACCAGTTCTTGCATCGGCCAGCACCCTGAAGATGAATGCACATGACTGAAGAGCCACATCTGAGCTTTTTTATGGGTATCCCACCTAATTCTTTGATCTGTTGCATTCCAGACCCTGTGGTTGAAAATGCTCCATCCGTATATGGGAACCTTCCTATTTCCATGGAAGTGATCTCTTTGGAGTCCCGCCCAGTTATTGTTTCATATTAAGAGAAGAGAAGAAGAGATTGGGTTCATACCCCACCCTTCACTACCCAAGGGAGTCTCAGAGCGGCTCACAATCCCTTTCCCTTCCCCTCCCCACAACAGACGCCCTGTGAGGTGGGTGGGGCTGAGAGAGCTCTGACAGAAACTGCTCTTTTTCAAGAACAGCTCTGAGAGAACTGTGGCTTGCCCAAGGTCATCCAGCAGCTGCGAGTGGAGGAGTGGGGAATCAAACCCGGTTCTGCCAGATTAGAGTCCGCGCACTGAACCACTACACCAAACTGGCTCTTACGTTCTTATTAATATACTTTCAGTCACTTTCTAAGGACCTGGCGAAGTTTCATACTCCCAACCAACCACAAAGAATTAATGAAGGACAGCCTGTCTTCCAAAGGAAGTCTCCCTGTTTCTCCCATCAGCCACTGCTGCAGCCATGCAACAAGCACTACACCACAGCCATCACAAGTATCACACCATTGCATATTAAAGTGACGGCCTAAGGAGGAAATGACAGCATGACTGGAGGAAGTGAAAATATTCCTACCTGCCTCACCCATGTAATTAAGGTCATCCAGCAGCTACGAGTGGAGGAGTGGGGAAGACAGGACAGCCTGTCTTTCAAAGGAAGTCTCCCTGTTTCTCCCATTAGCCACTGCTGCAGCCATGCAACAAGCACTATAGCACAACCCAGTGACCATGTGTAGCCATCAGAAGTATCACACCATCGCATATTAAAGCGATTAAGGAGGAAATGACAGCATGACTGGAGGAAGTGAAAATATTCCTACCTGCCACACCCATGTAACTAACCACAAAAAGGCAACCCTGTGTGTTGCTCACGTAAAAGTTTGCCTAGACACATAGAAGCATAGGTATGGGAGGGACCCCAAGGGTCATTTAGACTGACCCCCTGCCCAATGCAGGAGATTCACAGCTACCCCCCTCCACAAGCATGGACAGCTTCAAGAGGGAATTAGATAAGCATATGGAGCAGAAGTCCATCAGTGGCTATTCACCACAAGGTATAGAAAGGAAGTCTCGGTCTGGGGCAAGGGATGCTCTGTATTCTTGGTGCTTGGGGGGGGGACAGTGGGAGGGCTTCTAGTGTCCTGGCCCCACTGCTGGACCTCCTGAGGGCACCTGGTATTTTTGGCCACTGTGTGACACAGAGTGTTGGACTGGATGGGCCATTGGCCTGATCCAACACTGGCTTCTCTCTTGTGTTCTTATATGGAGCAGAGGTCCATCAGTGGCTCTTAGCCACAAGGTATAGATAGGAACTCTTGGTCTGGGGCAAGTGATGCTCTGTATTCTTGGTGCTTGGGGGGGGGAACAGTGGGAGGGCTTCTGGTGTCCTGGCCCCACTGCTGGACCTCCTGATAGCACCTGGTATTTTTGGCCACTGTGTGACACAGAGTGTTGGACTAGATGGGCCATTGGCCTGAGCCAACATTGGCTTCTCTTAGGTTCTTATGTTCCACTCCACCAGTGACCCCAGCAATATGCTCAGAGGAAGGCAAAACCTAGACCTGAAATGAACAAACAAATAAACAAAACTTGCTGTCTGGAGGCCACAGCCCATGGTGGGCTAAAGGTTGTCATTTGGGGTGGAGCCAAGTAGTTTGGGTCATGCCTGGAGGGAGGATCTAACAAATCAAATGATGGTGCCAATAGAACATTGTCTACTCACCCATTGAAGTAATAAGACTATCTAATGAATAAATAAACTGTGGAATTAATTGCTAGCAGACGTCCTTTTCTCCCTTTCTCACAATACAAGAACTTGTGGGCGCTCAATGAAACGAGTGAGCAGTAGGCCTAGAATAGATCAAAGGAAGCACTGCTGCAGGAAGTGGTGGCAGCTACAAGCATAGACAGCTTCAAGAGGGGTTTGGATAAATATGTGGAGCAGAGGTCCATGAGTGACTATGAGCCACAAGGTAATAATGAAACACTATATCTGGGGCAGTGATGGTCTGTCTTCTTGCTGCTTGGGGGGCCACAGTGGGAGGGCTTCTGGACTTCTGGCCCTGCTGGTGGACCTCCTGATGACCCATGGGTTTTGGCCACTGTGTGACCCAGAGTTTTGGACTGGGTGGGCCACTGGCCTGATCCAACATGGCTTCTCTTTTGTTCATATGTCTGGGGCAGTGATGCTCTGTCTTCTTGGTGCTTGGAGGGCAACAGGGGGAGGGCTTCTGGAGTTCTGGCCCCACTGCTGGCCCTCCTGATGGCACCTGGTATTTTTGGCCACTGTGTGACCCAGAATGTTGGACTGGGTGGGCCATTGACCTGATCCAACATGGCTTCTCTTATGTTTGTATGTCTGGGGCAGTGATGCTCTGTCTTCTTGGTGCTTGGAGGGCAACAGGGGGAGGGCTTCTGGAGTTCTGGCCCCACTGCTGGCCCTCCTGATGGCACCTGGTATTTTTGGCCACTGTGTGACCCAGAATGTTGGACTGGGTGGGCCATTGACCTGATCCAACATGGCTTCTCTTATGTTTGTATGTCTGGGGCAGTGATGCTCTGTCTTCTTGGTGCTTGGAGGGCAACACTGGGAGGGTTTCTGGAGTTCTGGCCCTGCTGGTGGACCTTCTGATGGCACCTGGTATTTTTGCCCACTGTGTGACCCAGAGTGTTGGACTGGATGGGCCACTGGCCTGATCCAACATGGCTTCTCTTATGTTCGTATGTCTGGGGCAAGGGATGCTCTGTCTTCTTGGTGCTTGGAGGGCAACAGGGGGAGGGCTTCTGGAGTTCTGGCCCCGCTGCTGGACCTCCTGATGGCACCTGGTATTTCTGGCCACTGTGTGACCCAGAGTGTTGGACTGGATGGGCCTTTGGCCTCATCCAACATTGGCCTCTCTTATGGTCTCTTAAGAAAGGGGGCGGAGCCCGAACAGCCCCACTGTAGCTATGGGCCTGAGTCTGCTTGGGGGAAGGGTGGTCTGGAAATCAAATAAATAGTCTGCTTGGGTGCCACAAGCCACATGATCATTGTGGACAGGTTGTGCACCATTCCCTATCAACAGTGTGCATGGGTATCACCCACTCCTGTAGGTCTGCATTTCATTTCTTTATTTAATTATTCCCATTCTTTATAGCCTGCCTTCCTCCCAAGGACAAAGAGTCGTCCAGTCCCATCACACACAAAAAGGGACATTCAATACCCGGGGCATTAGGCCCGGAACCACCAGGCAGCATTGAAGCATGACCAAGTATTATTTACACGACTCCTTAAGCGGCACAGATCCCATTACAATAAACCGCACCCAGTGGCAGAGACCGCAGAGCCTCATCGTTTATCCAAGCGGGTTTGTGGAACCGTCCTGTGACGACTGTTTTGGATTGCTAGCTATTTGGGGGGGGGGACATGCAGAACTGTCCTCGCAGAGGAGGAAGAGCTTGTACCTGAATAAACCCTGGCCTTAAAGGTGCCACTGGACTCTTTTGGATTGCTATCTTGGGGGGAGGGTTGCAATTTACCTGGCTGCTTCTTGCTCCTTGTGGCCCAGGGCTGCAGGGAGCAGGGGGCGGGACTTGTTGCATGTGCCCACCCCGTGGGCTCTTTACTGCTGCAGCTCCGCTCCTGTGCACTCCTGCAGGAAATGACCCCTGATTGGAGATCGCCAGGCCCCACCTGGAGGTTGGCAGCCCCATTGGCACCAGTTGGTCCAAGCTAAGGGCTTTCCCCGTGGGACTGGTGGTGCCCCCCCCCCATCTTGGCTTCCTCCAGGGCCATTTGGACCCTCCAGGCCTCCCCAGTTCAGGCCGCTGTGAGCCGGTTCCTGGATGCCTTCGGCGGGTTCCTCCCTCCCTCCTGCGTTCTCCTCTCCCCGCCTCCGCTTCTTGCCCGTCCATGACAATAAACAAGGAATAAAGGAGCCTCAAACGGCTCCCAAAAGTTGAATTTATCATCTTGTCCACAGGCAGCCTCACCAGCCTGACCTTCAGCTTGGCAGCCCTCCCAGGTTCCCTTTTGTCTTGATTCCGGCATGGAAATATGCGCCATCCCTATGCAATGATAGAATCCTGTCTGATGCTGCCGCTGTGAGGCATTCGGCGTGGAACATTCACAAGCCTGCCAGCTCGGGGCTGGAAAATTCTGGGAGGTTTGGGAATGGAGCCTGGCCCGGGCAAGGTGGGATTTGAGGTGGGAGGGAGCCCAGTGGGGTGCAGTGCCACAGAGTTCGCTTTCCAATGCAGCCATAAGAACATAAGAGAAGCCAATGCTGGATCAGGCCAGTGGCCCATCCAGCCCAACACTCTCTGTCACACAGTGACCAGAAATACCAGGGGCCATCAGGAGATCCAACTGTGGGGCCAGGACACTAGAAGCCCTCCCGCTGTTGCCCCCCCCCAAGCAGCAAGAAGACAGAGCATCCCTTGCCCCAGACCGAGAGTTCCTATTTATATAGGTAAAGGTAAAGATTCCCTTGCTCGAAAGCCAGTCGAATCCGACTCTAGGGTTGCGGTGCTCATCTCCGTTTCAAAGCCAAAGCTGCCCGAAGATGTTTCCGTGATCATGTGGCCGGCATGACTAAACACCAAGGCACACGGAACGCTGTTACCTTCCCACTGAAGTGGTACCTATTTATCTACTTGCAATGTCTTGCTTTCGAACTGCTAGGTTGACAGGAGCTGGAACTAGAGACGGAAGCTCACTCCGTCGTGCGGCACCCGGGTCTCGAACTGC